>NC_047166.1:1910961-1940961 GCF_009819705.1 Hippoglossus hippoglossus | reverse complement strand
GCACTACTGCCGTCATGATTGGATGTCTCCTCTTTTTCCATCCTGAGATTTTTGCCTGGCAGGAAAAGTTCCAGAGAATGAAACAGGCCGTGTTCAGTGCAGGTCTGGAAGCAGCTGAGATGTAAGAGATGGAGACAGCGGCAGCAGCAAAGGGTTGAATCTCTGAAGTCTCTTGAAACAGGCGGGGGTTTTTTTACACACTTGGCTGAAAACTGCTGTGATGACACTGCACACCAGGATTCACAGGTTCAGATAAACAGCCTGTTTGCTTTGAGATGAAAGCAAAGTGAAACCAAACAGTGAACACAACTGGCTGAAGGTGTTACAACGAGACGTGTGCGGCTGCAGCAGCAATAAGTGTCGACCAGGGTCCGTTTGACACATGCAGCGTTTTACTATTGTGATGTAGAAAATTAAAAAACAAGTGAAGATGAAGAAGATGAAGAGAGGAAGAAAGGAAAAATATGAATTAAACAAATTCAGAAGCTGAGATGCTGATTCAGTGCAGCTGTAACCTGAGGCCGCTTCCTGTCATGACTGTGTGTGTGTGTGTGTGTGTGTGTGTGTGTGTGTGTGTGTGTGTGTGTGTGTGTGTGTGAGAGAGGGGGTGGGGGGTCACTTGACGCTTGGAAAATCTGATTCATTCAGATTGAGATTAGCTGTAGCGCAGTTACAGTGGATTGGTTTTACTGGAAGGATTTCACAGCATCATTAAACCAGAAATCACACACACACACACACACACACACACACACACACACACATGAGGCCGAGAGATTCGCTGTGAGGCTCATCACTGCAGATTTAAACCCGGAGAAAGTTCTCCAACTCTGAAAACTACATTTGGAGCAAAGGTGCGAACGTCTGCACTCACCACAGCCTTTGAGCCAAATCTTCATCCTGTGTTTTCACAGAAAAAGATCCAGCAGCAGTCGTGGGTGTTCAAAATAAGGTTTTTATCCAACAAGACCAATAAACTGACGGAATGTGAGAGGTGTTGCGACGTGAGTCACAGCAAAGGGCGAAGAAGCATCGGTGAGATCGTTGCATCGAGACTGTGTGAGTCTGCTTCATCAGGAACTACAGCAACCACCGAGAAACACACGTCAAACTCTGCACATGTATGAAAATATCAGCTTCTGTACAATTGTTTGTACAGTTCATGATATGGATCATTTGAACTGACACATTGTTCACGATGTTATTTAGAACAGAGATTTTTTCCTGCTGAGACCAGATCAGTGTTTGCAGGGGAAGAACATCTGAACATGAACACTAGGTGGAGACACAATGTTAAAAACACTCTCTCACACTCACACACACATATACACACGTACACACACACGCACCCACACACGCTTACACAGAAACAAAGTGTGTCTGAGTTGTTTTTAGCTCAAATTGTTTTGGTTCATGTTCTTCTTCTTTCTCAAATTCTATGTTATTGTTTGAAGCAAAAAGCTCCACAGCAGCATCTTGAAACAGATTAAAACAGATGCACAACGTTTAAACATATTTAATAAAGTTGTATTTGGGACCTTTTTTACACTGTTTTTCTTCTTACTTCATGTACATACCACCTTAACCTCAATTTATTAGTTATTCATTGTCTTATTCCTCTGTTTCTAATTTTATCTCACGTTTTACTGGGTTTTATTTTTCATAAATGTCATCAATGTCTTTATGTTCATTGTGTGTCTTCAGGTACTTCAGGTGCTAAATAAGTAGTAATAATAATAATGTATTTAATTATTTAACATGTTATAATGTATTTGCATCATAATAAACAAAGGGGCCTGCAGACTGTGAATTAGCTTAGTTCTAAATATCTAAAGACCAAAACTTTTACAACAGCTTTGGCCAAAATATGTTTTCTTATTAAATATTAACACAACTGCCAACATTGTCTTTTATAATGAAAAATAAATTATAGTTACAACAGAGTTTATTTTGACAAACACAAGAAGTGTGTGTGATACGTTTTAGTTGACGCTGCAAAATGAGCCATGTACGATTTTATACTGTAAACAAACTGTAAACAAGCTGTAAAAAAAAACTGTCAATAAGGCGTAAATAAGTAAAACTCTGTCCTTATTTATTATTAAGTCGTCATTTTCTATTGTCTTTTTATATTTGTATTGACACTTGACACTTTTCACTAAAAGCAACATGTTGAAAAAGGACAAGAGACCAAGAGAAAGGGATGAAGGAAAGGTGACAAGGAAGAAGAGGAGAAGAGGGATGGATGAGAGTCAGAGGAGAAAAATAAATAAAAACCCAACTTGAGGCAGAGGAGGAGGAGGAGGAGGAGGAGGAGAAAAGGATGGGTGCAGAGTAAAAGAGAGACGGAGAGAGGGAGGGAGGGAGGAAGAGAGTGAGACAACATTAAATACAGAGTAAAAAGAGATGGAGAGGGGGTGAGTGAAAGAGAGACGGAGAGAGAGAAACGGCAGTAGAGATGGAGAAGAAAGAGAGAGTAAGGAAGGAAGAGGGAGATGGGGGAGAAAAGGAGAAAGAGAGGGAAGAAAGAGAGGGAGAGAGAAGGGAGAGCATCTGTTTCCTGTCTGGAGTCCAGCTGGAGGAGGAACAAACGACAAAAGAAGAAGAAGAGGAGGAGGAGGAAGAGGAGGAAGTACCGGCTGCCCTGAGAACCACAATCACACACACACACACAGGAGGAAGTAGGATTTGGTTTTTCCCTGAGGAAGTCTACGTGTGTGTGTGGGTGTGTGGTGTGTGTGTGTGTGTGTGTGTGTGTGTGTGTGTGTGTGTGTGTGTGTGTGTGTGTGTGTGTGTGTGTAGCAGGTGTGTGTTAAACCCACTTACGGATAATGATTTTCAGTTTCTCCACATATATGTAAACTCAACATGACAGAATAAGTGTGAATCTTTCAGAACTTTCAAACTGCATCTTTGCATGTGTGTATTGATTTAATAAGAAGTCACAGGTTTTATTCTGAACTCAGGCCCATAAACACCTTTCAGCTGCTGAGGGATTTTAATGTGTCTTTCCAAATTTGTATTTTTACTGATTATCTGTGAACGTGAGGAGGATTTTATGATCTGAGGACAAACACAGCTGTGACGCTCGGGCCCAGAAAATGAGTTACTGCTGCACCTGCCGCTCACTTTATTTAAAATCAGAACAAAAGTATATTAAATAGGAAACAGATGAAGTACAGATTAGATGTTCAGACTGCAAACAGAATAAAAGTGAGTGGAGATTTACCCTCCAGTGTGTGTGTGTGTGTGTGTGTGTGTGTGTGTGTGTGTGTGTGTGTGTGTGTGTGTGTGTCAGGGAGAGATGTGGAGCGGTAGGATTTCCTGATTTGTTTGTTCCTCTCACACACTTTTCTTCCTGGTCCAGGCTCAATTTAGACTTCCTGTTCAAAGCTATTCAGAGCACAGACACACACACACACACACCCACACACACACACACACACACACACGTACAGCCATAGGCCTGTGCCAATAAAGTCATATTCATTTCATAATGTAGACTTTTGAACATGGTTGTGTGCATGTATCTGTTTTATGCAAAATGAAAAGATTCAATAAGATTCAACACTTTATTGCCGCACAACTCAGTTGTTTGCCGAGAAAAATCACAGCACAACATATAACGAGAAAAGAAAACAAACACAAAACCCCTCCTCCATAAAAACATAACATACATATGTTGATGTAAATACAGAATAGAATTAAATAGAGTAAAAACAAGGTAATTAAAGTTGGATGTCCGGTGCTTAACAATACACTGAAATACGGTTAGGGTTAGATACGGTAGAATTCAGTGGTGGTATTTGCTTTGTGTTTGTAAAGTGCTGATGCAGGATTGAGGAGCTGTTTGTTGACATGATGGTTCAAGTGCTGACAAACAACAACAACAACAACTGGATCATTGGAAAAGTAAAGCGAGTCACATATGGACTCACACACTGAACCAACATAGCTCCATGTGAAGGCTTTGATGTGGAGGTGTGTTTCATCTCAATCTGATTCACAGGTTAAACTCCATTTGAGTTGTTTGTGTTTGTGAGTGTGGGGGGGGTGAGTCAGGTCACTCTCTCCTCCGCTAGCATCGCACAGACAAACATCGTACAGCAACATCGTACAGCAAACATCGTACAGACAAACATTGCACAGACAAACATTGCACAGACAAACATCGTACAGACAAACATTGCACAGACAAACATTGCACAGACAAACATTGCACAGACAAACATCGTGCAGACAAACATCGTACAGACAAACATCGTGCAGACAAACATCGTGCAGACAAACATCGTGCAGACAAACATCGTACAGACGAACATCGTGCAGACAAACATCGCACAGACAAACATCGTACAGACAAACATCGTGCAGACAAACATCGCACAGACAAACATCGTACAGACAAACATCGTACAGACAAACATCGTGCAGACAAACATCGTACAGACGAACATCGTGCAGACAAACATCGTACAGACCTCCGTGAGGTTTGAGTTGCTGTCGACCCACCGTCACGTCGTCCGTCGGTTTGTGAGCTGAAGCCTCCGGTTTTGTTTTTTCGTTTTGTCCAGCGCCATCTTGGTTTTTAGAAACAGACGTAAACATATTCGGAGGAGCTCGGTGTTGCGGCACGCCCACCTACACCTCCGACCTGCACCCATTGGACGGTACAAGCTGTCAATCACTCTGTGGTATCCACCCACCAACACATCCTTTGCTTTATGGTCTGTTTGACTCTAAATGATCATAATCTACTAAATGAACATCAGCTGTTTTGAAGAAGACTTGAAACTAGAGACTGAGACATAAACTCCTTAATGTTACTGACGTTATAAAGTGAGAAGTAGAGTCACTTTCTTATAAACTTCTATAGCGTCGCCCTCTGGTGGTCATTCAAGATATCACAGGTTTCAGACACTTCCGCACTGGCTTCACTTTCTGGACCAACGTCCTTCTTCTTCCTCTTCTTCTTCTTCTTCTTCTTCACTTCTTCTCTACGTCCATTTGAAACAGTCCCTGCTCCTGCCCTGGGTCACATGTTGAGTGATGAAGAATCCTAGCCCCTGATTGGTCGTCTTTCGTGCCGTTTGGAAGATTAAATCTGTTCAGGATCCAAACAGCAGACAGGAAGAGTTAGAAAGTCTGTGTCCCCTTCCTCAGCCTCTGATTGGTCGAGAGGGGGCTCATCAGTCGTCAGAGTCCGCGGAGACGATAATTACCACTGGGGATGTTTGTGTGTCTGCAGGATCCTCCAGCGACAAAACATCAAACCACAACAGAAATGCTGTGTGTCTAGTCTTCTCATGTTATTTATAGGCCTGTTTATTAGACACACACACACACACACACACACACACACAGTTTCTGTTGTGTGCATTCTTTTCTGCTGCATGACGGATGAGCTCTGTGCACGTATGGGCGTACATGCGTGAGTGTGTGTATTTGTGTCTGTTTGATCGGCCTGATGAGTGAGTGTGTTCACAACATCTGCTCGCGTGTGTTTGTGTGTCGCTGCAGCGGAGAACTGGGTTAATTTTGATTTAAAACTTCAAAGCGAAGGAGTAGAAAGCAAAATTCAGACATCCTACCACACACACACACGCGCACACACACACACACACACACACACACACACACACACACACGTAAACACATTGTTCGTCTATAGTTGTGGGGACAAAATGCATTCCCACCTAAACCTAAACCAAACACTGAGCCCTGTAACCAAGTCTCGACCCTCAGCTCTTTGAAGAAGTGGGGACAAAATGTCATCACTTTCTAAAAATTACATCAGTGTAAAGATTTTTTTTTTTTTAAAGTGGTACAACAAAGACCATCCCGGACACACACACACACACACACACACACACACACACACACACACACACACACACACACACACACACACACACACACACACACACACGTAGTGGGTCTAGACCAAAGGCCTGACTGAAGGAGGACAGCCGGACACAACAGATCCTGAAAACTGCTCTGTCATTACCACAGATCTGCTGTGGGTGTGTGTGTGTGTGTGTGTGTGTGTGTGTGTGTGTGTGTGTGTGTGTGTGTGTGTGTGTGTGTGTGTGTGTCACATCCGTCTATACATCTGTTTGCGTTAAGTGAATTGGCGTAGATGTGTGTGTGTGTGTGTGCGTTGTGTGTTTATATGTTAACATGTAAGTCTGCACGTCTGTAAAAGGAGTGACATCACATTGTAATCAAACTTCCTGCCCTCAGGTTTCCTTCAGTACAAGTACAAAGTCAAGTAGTTGTACGTAAGTTGAGGTAAAAATACTTGAGTCACAGCGCTAGGCCTCAAATGTACTGGATGTAAAATACAAATGTAATGATATTCAAACTTGTACTTATATATTTTGTGTGTGTGTGTGTGTGTGTGTGTGTGTGTGTGTGTGTGTGTGTGTGTGTGTGTGTGTGTGTGTGTGTGTGTGTGTGTGTGTGTGTGTGTGTGTGCGCTATGGCAACAATACTAAGACACAAACTAAACTCATAGTTTAATACAACATAGTCTTAATACACTTAGTTATTTACAATATGGTATATATGTAGTTACATTCATGAAATTAGTAAAAAAACTGTATAAGTAACACAAATATTTTTAAAACATGACAACTGGCAGAAGCTTCTTTAAATATCCTGTGATTAATTGTTTTTCTCTGTGTGTGTGTTAGTCAGTGAGTGTGTGTGTGTGTGTGTGAGACAACTCATCAGTCGGTCACGCTGAGAGAAATCCCACCAACAACCGAGCGACGAGCTAATTCCTGGTGTTGCTCTGCGAGGAGTCTGACCGCACACGAGACCGTCAGCGCGTCAGCAAGTGGGAACTATTCAAAAACAATCCTGCTGGATCAAAAAGAAAGGGGCGGTAAATTCGCGAGAAATTCCCTCATCCCCCCCGTCCAACCACAGTTTCATCACAGGGTAATCTTCAGGGCTAAAGTTGTCTTACTGAGATTTAACTGGCATTTCTGTGGCCGCAGGATCGGCCGTCCTGCGGGTCGGGGCCGCCGACCCCGGGGCCCCGGAGCTGCGGCCGCTGCAGGGCGAGGCGGCTCAGCCCCGGGGGTTAGAGGCCAGGCGCTGTGGTCGTGAGTGTCCCTGGGTGTGGAGAAAGGGAGACCGGAGGGATTAGCAGAGCTCACCTGAGCTCAGATTGGGACACGACTGAGTCATTTCTGATAAATGGAAGAAGAAAAATAAATCCTCTTGCATGTTAGGTAACTGTTTCACTGTGTTGGTGAATCAGCCCTGAGCCGGTGTGTTTCAACACGGACTCACTATTCACAGATTACAGCACATGTTTCCATGGAAGTGTTTTTCAAATCGAATCAATCATTCTCTATGAACATGTCATGTTTCTCAAGCAGACCTGGGTGTGGAGGCTTTAATGTTATATAATGGTTTCACTGTGCACCTTTGTTTGTTTGACAACGTGCACGACTACAGACACTAGAAGATTGTTTCATATAAAATGAGAAACATGAGGAAGAAGATAAAGGAAACTATCAGAGCGCACAGCCCTGTTTTCTGCTCCACACTTCATATCCTGACTATCCTAAAATATGACTCTGTGAATCATTCCTTCATATAAAACCCAGTGATAATGACTCTGACCTATGTTCTGACCCACAGGCTGAAAACCACGGATCCACAGTAACAACACAACAACAACACTCGGCTCCCGGGGCCACATGTTTCCAGCTGCTGACTTTCTGAAACGTGCTGGAAATGAACCCGGCCGTCGTTTCCCAACATTGTGACCTTGAGCCCCGAGTCCACTTTAAAATGAAAAGTGTGAGAAAAGTGCGGTGGATGTGGCGTCGTGACGACACAATGCTTCCATTCTTCGCTCCGCTGAAGTGCAACATCCTTCCTTTTGTTTTTCCACCATTTAATTTTTTTTATGAATGACTGAGCTGAATGAAGCACCTGCAGCAGGGACAAGAATGAATGGATGAAGGAGCGAGTGGGAAAACTCACATCCACACCAACAGGTGTTTAGGGACACACACACACACACAACAGGAACCTGGACACAACAATTAAGCTGAGCTGGCAAACCCCCCCCCCCCCCCCCCCCCCCCCTTTCAGAAAAGCTGCTGCTATGACTGTGCAGCAGGACGACTGTTCCTTTTACTGCAGTTTAATACAGCTACTGTGGTTTCATCCATTTCAAAATACAGTTTAGATTTTAAACATTCATCACTTATCACTCTACGTTTCCACAAGACTTCAGTATTTAAGACTTTAGGGAAACGCAGCTGACCTTGTTTTTGTTAACGCAATAAGCATTATTGAGAAAAATTTACTTGACATGTATTTAGATTGTTCTTAGTTTGGTCTGTGTCCCATCCACTAACATGGAGGAGGTTAGTGGATGGTTAGTAGTGTTTCTCTGTGTATTTTTAAAATGATTTAAGGCAACATGTGAGTCCAGTTTGTGTGTGTGTGTGTGTGTGTGTGTGCGTGTCAGATTGAGTTGTGTCCACAGCAGAGAGTTATGTGTGTGTGTCGTGTTGCTGTGTCAGCGTGTGTCCTTGGCGGGAGATGAGTTGTGTGAAAAGGGATATTTCAGCCCAATCCCTTCTCATGACTGGAAACCCCTTAAATCACTCTGCGGGAGTCGTGGCCCCGGGGGTCACGGCAAAATCAGGATTAGATGAAAACCCACTCTCTCCATCCCGTCTCTCTGCATCAGTATCTTATCGTGGGGGGGAGCGAGAGAGAGAGGGATGGAGAGATGACACGAGGCAGGAAGAGTGGAGAAGAGGCAAAGAAAGTGGGAAGACGTGTTAGAGAGAGGAGGACGGAGGAGGAGAGGAGAAAAGAATAAATAAGGAGGGATGATGAAAATATGACAGAGGGGCGAGGGTGGAGAGGCGGAATATAAAGGAAAAGGTGGAGCGAGGGAGGAAGAGGAGGTGAAGAGGAATATTAGAAGACTGATACAGAAGAGGAGGAAGGTCACACACACGTCTTGTTCGCTGTACATCATCCATTTAATTTAAAGGCTTTTATTTATCAAAAGCTAAATGCTAACGTATGAACAAATTACATTTTTTTACGTTTTACGGACAAACGAAAGTTACTATAAATGATCCTCTGGGTCTGGATGTCTGCGTCGAGCTGTCGTCATAAGAACTAAAACATGTTAAACTCATAGATTGAAATCTCAAACTAATTTAATTTTGATCCATCCAGTATTTGTTGAGATATATGAAGAGGAACAAAAACAAAACTTCAGCACTTATGGAATTTGAACGCTTCTTCCCACAGACACCCACTGGTTTTGTGTTGTGTTTTTCACCGTGTGGCTTCATCTCATCACAGCTTCAGGTTCCGACGGATCAGAGTCAGGAACAAGCAGAAGATCTTTTAGCAGCTGAGGAGATGCTGTTTATTTATAAATGAGTTTATAAACTGTGTGTTTTTCTTGGCTTCCTGCCTGAGGCCTCGTTCACGTCTTTACTCTCCGTCTGCAGGTGTGGTGATCAGGGAAAGCCCTGTTGATGTCAGTGGCCTGTGGCTCCTGATATCAGCTGTCAGACTGACTGACTCATGCACTGCTTGTCTGGCTATTAATGACTCACACACAGACACACACACACACACACACACACACACACACACACACACACACACACACACACAAGGACGAAGACTACACACATAGCTGCACCCACGCATGGGGAAATAATTTGCTAATTGCTTGATGCTGAAGGACAAAAACACACACACACACACACACACACAAACTGAGATCCAGGGCATACCCATGTGTGTGTGACTCAGCGTCTGTGTACGACAGACACAGACTGAGAAATGTAAACAGAGGCGGTTGCTGGTTCAAATCCCTGCAGAATGTGAGAGAACACGGCGCGGCTCTGTGGCTTTCACGACTGATACCCGCTGCTGTTTACTGTCTGCACGGAGGATACACTTTTATTTTATGGGTAATTTCCTACATGTTTCCTAGAAAGAACCGCAGAGCATGAGGTGAGTAAATAGAGACGGAGCTCTGAGGCAGTGAACACACAGGGTTCCTACGCTCATTAATCGGTTTTCTTTACAAGAGGAAGTTACTGTATCGTCCTACAACGTATAGAGCTGAGGGGAGTTCTGCTGTAAAACTCACTGAAAACTTAATGACCGAGCAAAGATCGAGTTCAATTAAGGATTCAGGACAACGGGAATCACACTGAAGAAATCACCTTGACCCATTGAATCAGAACAGACTCTTAAACCTATCAGCGCTGTTTGAAAACGACGACCGAAAACCTGAACGTTTTCTGACGAGGTACAAGAATCAAAAGAAAAAGTTTTGACAGCTTCAACATTTTCTAAAAACCAGCAAAGTCTGCAAACTTGATCTGGCTCCTCCTCCTCGAACATGAAGGTCAACATCGCCCCAGTCTGAATCTTCTTCATTGGTATTTTCATCAATGACACAGTAACCTGATTCAATAATGTCTTAAATGCTACTTTAAAAACGTTTTTGCAGGCTAAGAGCTACTCTTCCCATAATGCATTTCTCCTTTCATGTGAGGATTTCAGCGAATCCCACTCATCAGTCTCCATATTAACTTAAAGATATGTTGATTCATCCTCATCAAAGCTTTGCAGGTTTCATAACAAATCATTTACTTCCACTTTTTTTGACAGTGACACTTTATTTCTAACAGCCCAGTGCAGCAGCAGCAGAATCATTAGAGCATCAGTCGATCCCGACCACCTGAAGCTTTAACCTCACAAAGAGACACAAGAGTGTTGAATTGAAGTTTAAGCTTTCAACATTGTTTTAATCGATGGAATCTGAGCGATTGAAGTGAAACCACTTATATAACACGTGAGGTCACATGACACAATGACGTTTAATGAAAGAGACACACACACGGCTCCCTTTAATTTACACATGCAGTCGGACACACACACACTCACACACCCACACACACACACAAGTATTTTGTCATGATTTTGCGTTAGTAACAAGAAGAATTACCCCAAATGACTTGAACCTGACTTATTCACTGTGTCTCGTTGTATATTTACCCAATTAAATACTTTCTGTGTGTATTAGAGATAAGTGACACCTTTGTTATAATGATACTAATGAGATGAAGATAAACATGATGAACATCCACCTACTGTAACTCACCATGACACAGCTACACAGAGCTTTTATAATATGACAATGATTTATGCAGCACGGTTATTGCATAATAAGTAATAACATAATAACATGTTGATCCAGACAAGATCAAATTAAACCTTAAAGCCTAATGTCGCTTTTTTTTTGTGAAATGCTGCGTTAAGTGAATCTGTGTTTTTATATTTAACCTTTTTTAAAGACACGATAAATTCCTATAAAGCTGATAGATTAATCATTCATGTTGCTGGAAGTTATTCAAGACGCTTCCGTCTCTCATCATTTGTGGAATTTGACTTTTTAGTTTTCTTTGTTGTCAGTGAAACCAGTGCTTGAATGGGGAAAAAAGGGAAAACAGAGTAATTATACTGTATGTGATAATTATCAGCTGAAGAAAGACGTGTGAGGGCAAATTAACAATAATGCAGATGTGATTAAAAATAATTATCACCAGCACCAGTAGTTTGTTGTGTTGTGTAGGTGCAGAGATGTGTGTTGTGCGTCCCGAGGGCCTTGACTGTCATCGCTCTGTGATTGGGTTTGATTTCTGCAAACAACAAGTGGCAAGCTGTTTGAACGTGTGTGTGTGTGTGTGTGTGTGTGTGTGTGTGTGTGTGTGTGTGTGTGTGTGTGTGTGTGTGTGTGTGTGTGTGTGTGTGTGTTCTGTAAGTTATGAACACCTGCCTCTATGTCATTACATACAATAAGAACAATAGGGGGCCGATTACGCTGCCTTGGGGGACACCTTAACGTCCAGAGTCGACCAAAAATATGGCCGTGTCCATTTTGAAGCCTCCTTATGAAAACCTGTTGTTTTGAGTCTATTCAGTGATATCTGCTGACTCACGTGTCGAGCAGGTTGAGCCGTTGTCACGCACTCACATATTGTTTGTGTGTGTTTGATAACAGCAACCAACAACTTGCCTGTGTCCGTGTGTGATAGACCTGCGCTCCGATTGGCCCGTGAAACGTCAACATGTTGTACAAAATATAAGGTAGTCAGCCAGTCATTTCCTACAGCACTGTCTGCTTTTACTTTGTGTGTGTGTGTGTGTGTGTGTGTGTGTGTGTGTGTGTGTGTGTGTGTGTGTGTGTGTGTGTGTGTGGGTGTGTGTGTGTGGGTGTGTGAGTAAAAAACACCCAACAGACACAAACATCCCGTGTAAGGTCAGAGCGGTTTGTCTCATGACACTACTGGGAATTCACACTCTGACATTTGACCTGAAACCTCAACACGATGTGACTCACAACATACTTGCTCCTTTACTGGCTGAGTTTTCATGTGATGTAACATCCCGTCTTGTGGCCTTGTTGGACGTCCTACTTTTTGACCATGAACTCGTTTTATCTCTGTGTCGCATCCAAAGAGTTGATTGTGCGTTTTGATTAAGTCTCATCAGAAATAAAAGCTTCGGCTGGGGGTGGGTGGGTCTTATTGTGGGTAGGGGTATAACCATTAGATTTGTGATGTGTAATTGTATAATTGTATTGATTACCCAAATAACACCAATAAAAACTGTTAAACATAGAAATAAAAGCTTCATCAGAACAGACACATAACTGGTCCTGGATGTATTTCCCATTAAGATCCACTGACTAGTGATGTGCATTTAATGTCTTTGGTCCAAAACAAACATTTTTATGACAATGTTTACATTTTTACAGCAGCATAAACACTAGAAGACGAAGGTTCACACATCATCATTTTAATATGCCCTTTTGTATTGTGTGTGTGTGTGATGTTTTGGTGGTTTAACCCTTCAGGTTTGTGAAATTTATCATAATAACGTAAAACATCGCATACACATTGCACCTGGTTCAGTCCCATTGGACCATCAAAACATCCATAAAGGTTTTACCATCATTGGCAGGTGGGTAGAACTCAGCATAACACCGTCTTTCACTTGTCGCCAGAGATTATCACACGTGAAAGTTCAGTGGGAAATCCCGACCAAGCTTCATAGACCAGGTCGGCCTCCGTCCTCAGCATAGACGACAGCTTACCGACTGGTTTTTACTCAGAAATAGCAACATGTCGACGTCCTGCAGGGTCGGTCTCATGAACAACCTTTAAACTGTGAGATCCATGTTGGAGAAAACCCGCTCAGACATAAAAAATATGTATTTAACTGTTTAACTGTGATATAAACAGTAGTTAGCAGTGTTCAGGTTGAGGCTGAAAACCAGAGACCAGACGACTTACTCAAAAACAACCAGTTTAGCAGCTAGTTATTTGACGTCATTCAGAGGGTAGGGCTGGTGTTGTTGGTATATTTTCATACTGTCAACAAAGTCCATGAAAAGATCAACACCAACAATAAGTTATTCAGTCTCTCAGTTCTGTCTGAGACACTCACTGAAGACGCGCTGGTTTCAAACAGGTCACAAATATGTACTTTCACTTTTTCCAAAGGCTCAGTAATTTTCTGAAATAGCCGTCGGCAGCAGATGTTACGCAAACGGAGGGAAACGGTGCATTTGTGACTATTTGAGCTGCGGATTAACACAGTTTTGATCATCTATGGAGATTCACATCCAAGGAATACAAAAATCTTATGATTAATACTATACTAATAAATTCTAAGAGCTAGAATAAGTCGACAGCACAGAACATGAAACATTTCACCATCTTTGTATTCTCTTGTTCAGAGCCATTTTCTGCTTTGATGTTGTTTTACAGTTTTAAATGAAAGTGCAGGTAAAATGTTGAAACCATCAGTTGAAATTCAAATCATTGCAGAAAGTGAGCAAAGCAAAATATAAATTTAAATATTCAGCTCCTCTGAGTCGATGGAAATACAAACGTTATCCTTGATACAACAGTGTCGCTCATTGGTGTGTTTTCAGAAGCAGTTCATGGAAACTGATGCTGGAGGATGTTGTTTGTATGTCAGAGAGAGAAAGAGAAAGAGAGCGACGCTGACATGTCGTGTGACAGAGGTCATGAGTGGGACTTGAACTTGTGATGTTGTGGTGAAACCCTGTGAGAGCAGCTGAGTAACTGAAAACTACCCGAGGTCCTGCTGGGTTAACCTCGGGTCAAGCTGTAACCTCACTGTGAGATGTGTGCACCTTCATCATCGGGACGAAGAGTCGCTCTCCGCAGGTTCGTCGGGTCCGTGTCATGTGACCGCGCTGACCCAGGAGCGGCGGGAGGAGGTGGAACCGGATCCTCGTTCACAGCGGAGCGGACGGGACACTGTGAATCTTCTCAGACTCTTGTTCCTGTGAAGCTGCAGCAACAATCACTGCAAACATCACATGTGCAAACCAAACTTAGATCATGTCACATGTTATTAATGAGTCATATTATGAATCTGTTAAAACCACGAGTCACACTCTTCTTTTGGAATTGAATGTTTTGAATTTGGACAAATTGATTTATGTCTTAAGTTATAAGAATATTTAAAATCATGTTACTGTCACTTTCCAGACACTGAATGATTCCCTGAAATTACAAGTATAGAAAACATGGGAAAAAACGTGCAGCTGAGCTGAAATGTCAGAAATTTCCTAACCTACAGATACTTCCTTTTAAATATGAATAATATAATAGTAATTATATGCTAATAATGATAGTTAATATAATACATTTACTTCAAAGTGAGTAATTATTTTGGTAAAAGTCTCTGTGTTAACTGTAAATCTGATTTAAAATTCAAAACACCATTAAATTGAATTAATTAAAAATCAAATCTAGTTCAGTCTCATATAATGATATTACTATTATGCCAATTTTGATTATATTATTTGTTATTAGTTGTATTTTTATCTGGTTATCACTTCAGCTCATCTTCTAACTGTAACTGAATGTAAATGATTTATAAATAATTTCACCATTAATTTAACTAGTTCGGCTGTAAGTGTGTGTGTGTGTGTGTGTGTGTGTGTGTGTGTGTGTGTGTGTGTGTGTGTGTGTGTGTGTGTGTGTGGAAGGCTCAGATGTAAACACAGGTAAACTGAGCAGTGTCAGGGGAGTCGGGATGTAGTCGTACACAAAACCTACACAGTGACCTCTGACCATGACCAGAGGAACTGGACACCTCACTGGGACAGGTGTAAACACACACACACACACACACACACACACACACACACACACACACACACACACACACACACGCATGTTTCTCAAAGCCGGAAGGGGGGGATTCAGTCGAAAAACACAAGTTATATTTGTGTGTGTGTGTTTTTCCGGTGGTGTGTGAGCACATAGGAAACCGATCAGTCAGTAGAGTTGAAGGTATTTAAGGTAAACGGTATTTAGCCTTTCAGAGCCCTGTAGTCATGACGCTTTGATGTGAGGATGGAAATGTATGTGTGTGTGTGTGTGTGTGTGTGTGTGTGTGTGTGTGTGTGTGTGTGTGTGTGTGTGTGTGTGTGTGTGTCTGCGTGTGTGTCTGTGTGTGTGTGTCACCAGAGGACAACACTACCAATTTGGCCTCCAGGTGTGCCCACTGACTTTGGGACAGACGCCAACTTCAAACAGGCCTTCGTCCTCTTCCTCCTCTTCGCTCTCCGACAGATGAAAGCCAGGAAGACACAACACAGACGGGGAGAAAGAAGGAGAGAGGGAGAGAGAGGGAAGTGGATCAGAGGGGAAAGGGGCGGGGGGGGCAGGATGGACAGAAACAAGAGAGGAAGGAAGGAAAAAGGGAAGTTGGAGATAAATGGTTGTGTTGTTTATTGCATTTGTATAATTTATTCAGTATATACAAACTGCACATGTAAAATCATACAGGCGATTTCTATGCAAGCCCGACTGAGCAGGAGGGGAAATGAACAGAGCTCGACCCGAACAGTGATTCTAAAGTTCAGTGTCTGAACCTGATGAGAGCGAGACGTGTTCCCTGATTACAACCAATCAGAGAGCAGAACCAAATATCACTTCAAGATGCTCATACAGAAATACCATCCATGTTTAAAAAACTTATTTTGATAAAGAAAAACAAGGCTGACAACAAACAACGACGAAGCATTTCCTCGATCTCTGACAAATAAGAGGTTTGGACAAATAAAACTAAAACTAAAAACTTCAATATTTTGAAAAAGTCCCTGGAACTTTCTTCAAGGAAGTAAAAGTTTCTAAAGAAAAAGAGGCTAAATAAAATATCCAGTTCAGTGTCTGTGATGTGTCATTTGTGAAGTTTAGTCCCAAAGTCTGAAACGCAGAGATCAGATTAAAACTCAGATGATCACGATCAGTTTCAGAAGTCAGACACAGACTCACACCCCCACACAATCCTGAGCGATGTGGAGGTGATACCCAGCTCGGAGGTTGGGTGTGGAAGGAGCCGTAAAGTGGAGTTAATCCTCGTGAAGCACAAACTATGCTGTGGGTTTTCCTCACTTCAGCCGAATTCTCCCCCCCGCGTCACCCACCCTGTGAAATCCCTGCTGTTGCTATAAGACACTAAACAACATCGGGCCCAGAACACAAACAAACTTTTCAGAGTCTTACAGCGACGTATGGAACCGTGACGTTCCTCTGAAGGATCACCAGTTCGAATCCTGCTCATCGTCCCAGCAGAAGTAAACAATAATAATCCAGGGAAATCCCACGACTCTTCCAAATCCAACAAAGTCAACATGGAGACTTCTAAATTCTGAGAAAGATTTATTTCATCACCAGACAAGAAAAAATGCACAGAAACCAGAGCTGCTCCTGGTTTGTGCTGCAGGTCCGAACACCTGAGTCCAGTTTACACTGATTGAAACCAGTTCCGTTCTGGTCACAGTTTGCTGCGTTCACTCGTCTGGATAACGAGCAGGAAAATCAACAAATCATCGTTAAGTCAGGGTTCAGGTAGAACTCACTGTCAGAGACTCTGTGTGCAGTCGACAGGGAATTTAATGCTGCAGCTTTAGAAATAAGAAAAACAAACAGACAAGTTAATGAAAAAAATTAATAAAGGGACAATGAAGTCAAATCTGATCATATGAACTTTGTACCAGATCTATTTGTACATAAATCTATTAAAGAAATACATAATATTAAGTGTTTGCAGGTGAACTTCTACATTTTTGCTTTGTTTCCTTTAAAAATGAGGAAACGATGCATTTATGGGAACTATATACACACATGAAGTTGTGCAACAGTTTGTCTCAACAACAGATACACACACAATACTAATACATCAAATGTAACAATTCTTTATTGAAATGTCTTAAAACAAATGGATCTATGTTATGTATTGTGTTAACCAGAGAAACCCAGAATCTTATTTCAGGTCACAGGACGTTTCAGACCCCAGCAGCCGAAGTTATTTATGTATTTTTTTCCCAGTGCATTGTGGGGATGCAAGTAGCCGATCAAAACAGGATGCAAAGGTTTGAGGACAGCTCATGTGTCTTTAGATGTGATGTACATCAGCTGCAGAGGAGTTGTTATAACTCTTATGTATAATTTAACATTTAGGTGCAGAGAACACTCCGGAGCAGGTTTATATTTGTCACCTGCTGAGGGCGTTGCACCGACACCCTTCACCTGAGTCTTTCTGGCAGCGAGTCTCAGACCTGTTGAGAAACATTAAGGAGCGAGTCAGACGAGGTTTAGAAAAAAATATGAAATTTGTGTGTGACCTCAGCACCGCAGCCAACTGTCTGGCTCGCTGCCTCTCCTTTCCCTATCCAAACCACCGCCTGTTACCCAACCAGAGCAACAACGACGGCTAATCACCGCTAATCCCGCGGCGATTAGCAAGGAGAATCGCGGCGGGATGAGTCAGGCTCAGACAGACACAATCGAAAGCTAGAGAGGTTTGTTTAGCACTAACACACACACACACACACACACACACACACACACAGTCGATAGAGATGGAATGAGTAAGGACAGACAGAGCAGAACACACACATTAACACACCCTGAGTAGGTGTGTGTTGCTGTAACAAACACAAGATGGAAAAACAGACACAAGTGGACTGAAAGACAGACGTGCTGACCTGCACACACACACACACACACACACACACACACACACACACACACACACACACACAAAGAAAATAACATGTGTAAATACCTTTTGTGTTTTCTCGGCCTCATTTTCATTTCTCTGTTCACGGCAAATGGAAACCAAGAATCTGAATTCATCAAACTCTTGTTTATTCTTGAATACTTTCAGATGATTTTGACACAGAGAGCTCGCTGTGACAGGATTGTGTATCAATAACACAACACTTTCAGGACAGTTGTCGTGTGCACGTCTTTGCCCTTTTAATCACCGTGCATGTTATTTAACATCGTATTGTCGAGGGTCAGGGGTAATTCACACTGTGCAAAATAACACAACTTTCAAATCCTTCAAACACCTTTTAGTGATCCCACACTGTGGCAGTTCACCTGCAGCACGTTCATCTGATTGGACAGAGTTTACAAAGTCACAGCTGAGGTCCCACAGCTCCCACAGCTCCCACAGCTCCCAGTGCACGTCAGAAACCAGACGTCGGGGGAACTGTCAGTGGATCAGGGCGAGAACAGATCCTCAGTTATTGTGAAAACTAAAATCTGTTAAATAAAGTCCAACAAATCACTGAATCAAGGGTCTGAACACGTTTTGTAAATGAGATTTTTGATTTTGAATAAATCAGCAAAGAAGTTGTCATCACAGGTTATTGAGTGTGGACGATGAATGAAAATAAGTTTTATACATTTTAAAATGAAATCTGAATATTTCCTGAAGCCACAGATTTCCCTGCACGTGTCTGAGTCTCTGCTCACAGGAGTGACAAGAACATTATGTCTAGATGAACTTAATAAACTTAGACTCGTGACTAATGACTTGTAATTACACTCATTTAAATGTGACTCAATAGATTATCTTCATTGTTTACTATAGTTACCTTTGGCCAGAGAGGTTTCCACTCCTCACTGCTTGTTGGTTTGTTGGTTTGTAGAATTACCTGAAAAACTCAACATGATTTAACACAAAACTTGAGGATTTACATGATTATTCTAGTTTCCTCCTCTGTGGAAGTTATGTTTTCACCCCCTTCGTTTGTTTGTCAGCAGGAAAACACAAAAACTACTGCACAGATGTTCATGAAACCTGGTGGAAGGATGGGACACAGGCCAAGAAAGACCAAAGTTTCAGGACTTAGTTTTCACTGTCTTCAACATCTGTCTTCAACATGTGAGATCTTGATGAACAGACACATTTATCCACAGACACTTTGCATCGGATCATTTTGAATTCCTTATCATTTCAACTTGAAGGGGGGCGGAGAATGGGAGCTTCTCTGGTAACATCAGGAGCTGTGGTTGTGGACACATCAATGAAGACGTCCGGTCACATTATGTCTGTGTGGGACCACAGCTGGTGACTGAGCGCTGCGTCAATCTCTCGGCACGCAACACATCAAAAACACGCCATCTGCTGCCATGTTGGCGCCGCGCCTTCTGGAGCCCAACACGGTAGAGCTGTAGGAACCAGTGTCCGTCGAGCCGGGGCGTGACCTTCGATGACCTTTGCTGATGTCACCGGTGACGTGGTGGGTCAGTTTTTTATTCTGCACTTCCTCAGGTCGTCGGAAAAACATCCAGCGAGTCTGACGGTGAACAAACGAGCGTTTGTCGAGAGAAAATCCACAAACAGAGATTCTTTCACTTGAAGTCCAAAGGCAGAAGGATCATGTGAGATTTACATACATAAAACACGTAACATGTTCACATACATGAAGTTTGGCGTCGCTGTCGTAGTTCATGTGCGACAATGACGGCAGAGTGAAGCTCACACAGAGAAACCACAGACAAACACATGTCTGTAAACACACCCATAACCTGATTCACACAAACACACACACACACACACACACACACACACACACACACACACACACACATCTACACACACAAGTCACCGTCATCATGTGAGGTTTTGAATTAGCCATTTTTTTTATGAGAATTCATTCACAAGATGTTTCAGTCACAGTTTACAAGTTTTATTGGAAGTGTTACACACACATCTCTCAATGAACTGGATTCATGTGTTTATATTTATTTATATCTAAAAACATAAAATGCCAATAAAGTCATCTGTTTTGAATTAAACAGAATCCAACTATTTCCCCCACAAAATAAAAAATAAAATCAATAAACACATTTTACTGCAGAAAAGAATAAGTTGAACTTTGGTAATTCCCACATCAGGCGTCTGTCAGCCACTGATTCTGGAAACATGTTGTCATAGTTTGTGACATGGAAAGTTCCATAATTTACCCTGAATGATGGATTTGGTAGTTCAGCTTTATTTTGGAGGTTTTGAATACTTTCCTACGAACACGTTCAGATCATTTTTTTCATTTTAATGGTTTATTGAGGTTTGAATAAGTTGTTAGATCTGTCAGATATCACTAACTCAGCCTGTGACTTAGTGATGGTTCATACCTTACACTTGACAAATTGCAATTTGGACATGCGGCACATTCAATATTAATAAATTACGTATAAACACACGGACAGCTCTGTGTGCAGCAGCGGGGGGGGTGCACGTACAGGAAGTCCACAGCAGGTCTTTATTGGCCACGATGCGATAACTGCAGGTCACAGCAAAACCACAGGCCGAGCAAACGTCTCACTCCAAACATGTTTCTTAACAGACTGTGTGAATATAAAATGTTCTTCAGGTTTCCAGCATGTTCTGTGTTTGTACATGTTGTCGTGCCTGACCTGAGGTGAGGAGCTACAGCCTCACACTGCTGCTGCTGCTGTGTGACGCGACAGGAACAGGCCCACACGTGTGTCCCATACGTTCGAGTGGCCATCACCTGACCTGCAGCTGTGTGATGGCAGCGTGAGTCAGGCAGACAGACAGATGGACATGTGGAAGTAACTGACCTGGATCCACAAAGGGACTTTCCACCTCTTCCTTCCTCACTCCTTCCTCCTCCTCCTCCTCCTCCTCCTCCTCCTCAAAAACAAGCATTTCTGCTTTTTCTGTCAGACGGGGAAGAGTGAGACGAAAGTTGGGAAAAGGTTTGAGACGCAGATGAACGTTTTCCATTCCTTGTTTTTTTTTTTTATGGCCTAAAAATGATTTATTTTCTGTTATTTGCTCTTTTGTGCAAACAAAGCTCACATGAGAAATTAGTTAAACACATTCCAACTTTGTTTATTGTCCTTCAAAGTCAAAGTCAACTTTATGAGTCAATTCTGCCTCATGTACAGGACACACTGTTCTCTCTGATCCCCGGTGTAAAGATATAAATAGACAGAACATATAAGTACGCAACATAATAAGTACTCAAAACATAGTACACAGTACAACACAGTACGCAGTCCGAAGGCACACGGCTGATGGTTCAGTTCACCACTGGTATCACACTAAATTCTGCACAAAGAACTTCTCCTAGAATCTGGCAAACTTTCAGACTAACGTTTAAACCTGATTTTCTTTGTGCATCTTTATGTTCCCTCTCAAACTCAAACCCTCTCTAACCCTAACCCACATCCAGGAGGAAGTGATCTGCTCATATGAGAGAGAGCTTCTGAGATCACTTGTGGAAACTGCAAATTAATAAAGGATGAATAAAAGGAAGATTCAAGCAACAGAGACGACGAGGAGAAACTCAACTAACGGACAAACGTGCCGTCGGACCGAATGAAGGGATCAGTGCTGGGACTTTGTCTCTGCTGTTGGTCCCGAGAGGGAAGAGAAGAAAAGAACCTCCCTGTTGTTGTCTTACATTTCAAACATGTCCAGAAACAATAGACGTCTGTCTGCCCATGAGGCCTGTTTCCATTCTGCACTCGTTCTGCACAAGAGCGTCGACTCAAAGAGGAGGCAGCGGTTCAGGAAGGAGGAGGAGGAGACGGGTTCAGCTTCTCATTTACCCATTGTCCCACTCGGCTCCGCTGCCACTGCGAATAAAACGCACGGCGACTGATGACGTCACAGAGACGCTCGCTTTCGTCATAAGAAAATACCATCGATTAAAAAACAAAGACTCTGTGGTGAGATTTCCTCTGTGTAGTTTTACAGTTTGTGTGTTTGTCATGTACGTGCACATCTGTTTGTGTGTGTGTGCGTGTGTGTGTGTGCGTGTGTGTGTGTGTGTGTGTGTGTGTGTGTGTGTGTGTGACTGTATGTAAAGTGAATGTACAGGGCTATGATTGACATGTGCATGCACTGATGTATGTGTGTATACATGCTTGTGTGTGGGTAGATGACAGAGTTGTGTTCTCACCACATCACTGTTTTCTGTGTGTTTGTCGTGGTTTCCTCCGCTTCACCGCTGCCTCCTTCACCGCTGCCTCCTTCACCGCTGCCTCCTTCACCGCTGCCTCCTCCTCTCAGCGTCACCGCTCCTCGGTCTTCTCTCTGTGCACATCAGTTTTCACGTCGATGGATCACTGGACGATCTGAAGATGTTTCAGAGTTGAAATCGAGCTGTCAAAGTGTCAGACGCTCGTAGAGACATGTGTTGCTGATTTCAGACGCGCACTGAACGCTGCTTGTGTGTCAGAACCCAAATGTCCGAGTCAGTAGCTTTGGTCGTTTCCTGGAACTTTTCCTGCCGACCGCCTCTGTAAAATGTCCAGAAAATTTTATTGACATGAAACTGAAAAAACTAGAATTACCACACTGCCTCTGCCAGCCAGTGGAGTTTCTGTGTACATATTTCTACATACTTTTTTTCATATAAAGGTCACTGTAACCTTTAACAACTGAACACGTTAACATGAGGTGATTGTGACCTTGACCTTTGACCTCAGGGCACAAAATCAAATCAGTTCTTCGTTGAGTTCAAGTGAAAGTTTGCACTAAATTTTAAGACATTCACTGAAGCTGATCTTAAGATATCAAGGTCAAGAAAAACATAAACTTACTCTGTGAGGCCTACGTGACCTTGACCTTTGACCTTGGGCTGCCAAAATCAAGTGAATATTTCTACCAGATTTAAGAGCTGTAAAGAAAAACGTGTGATTTTTGCAGCGGTGTTTATACGTCGTGTCCTGATCTACCCAGGCTCCGCCCCTCACCTGTTCCACGAGTCGGACCCGGACAATCTCCTGCTGCTGCTCCACAGGACAAACACAACTTCTAGAACATATCCAGACCCAATGGGCCGCACTTCAAGTTTGAGGAAAGTGAGAACATCTGGTCCTCACTCGTTCAAAGTGATTGTGTGATGGGTTTTTTTAAAAAGGCCACGCCCACTGTGTCCTGTGAACGTCTCCATGCCGACGATGCTCCAGAAAAACAGGCTTTTTATTCCCTTTGCTCTGCAGATCGGCACAAACCAGTCACTGTGCCGTGAATCTGTCTGAGCGATGTCCTCCACGTGTTCTCCGAGCTTCGACTGACGTATGTCCAGTGATCTGAGTTTTACTGGGGTTATTTGTCCGGAGTGGCAGCGAGATATCGTCCCCACAGGATCTGCAGCTTGAAGAGACAAAACTTTTATTCTGAAAAATGTGTGTGTGTGACAAATTATCATTTTAGTTTCTCTTCTTTAACGTCTTTTTTGACATTTTTGTTAATTTTCTTTGAGGATGATTCATGGATCTTGATGAAACTAAAAAAATGTTTAAGAGAAAAATATGACTGTGCATTTTGCAGCAGAGCCAATTAAAAACCTGGATCTAGAGAATTTAAATGTGGTGACATTCTTATTCTCTTTTTATTCTGTCAACCGCCTCCGTCCTTTTCTACATCTTCTTTCTCTCCGTCCATTTGTTTTTAATCTTCCGCTCATTAAATCTTCGAACGTGTCGATCTCGTGTCCGTCTGTGTCTCTGTCTCCGTCTCTCTGGGTGGTCCGTGGTCCAGCAGCCTCCTACTCCCTCCGGTGGATGTGCGAGGGTGTTTTTAGGGGGGACATCGAGGGTAGGGGGGGGGAGGGGGGGGTGGGGGGGTACATGTTGGGTACAGGGGGGGGGGGGGGGGCAGTCACTTCCTCACCCGGTCTCTTCCCACCCGCACTCACCCGTTACTTCCTCCCCTCCTGGTTGTTCCTGGCTCATAAAGAACAGAACGTGCACACACACACACACACACACACACACACACACACATACACACACACACACACACACACACACACACACACACCGGCGCTGTTCAGATGTGCCCCCCCCTGCCCCCTCCACCGATCGCCCACTTCTCCCAGAAAATAAAAAGTTTGGGGGGTAACCGCTGAAACCCAATGACTGCTGACACCCCGGCCCCCCCACCACCACCACCACCACCACCACACACACAGTGCCACCCCTGCTCAGGCCTGTGCATGTAAACAGCGGTCGCTCACGGGCAGAATGACAGACAACAAGGCGTGCAAACACACACATAGACACCACGCTCACGTTCACCCACACTGGTGCAGGCATACGCACACAGAAACATATATATACACTCACAGACAGACATATACACGCCACACGCGGAGACACCGCCATCAAAGAGCTGCACGTCGCTTCCTCCGCTCCACGTCTTCCCTCTCCCCGGTCTGGTAGCCATTTTACCATCAGCGGCCTGGTTGCGTTTAAGGGGGATTTTCCCCGTCTTATCTGGCAACCGCAGCGGCCGAAGAGGCCGAAGAAGGAGAAAGTAGTGAGAGACTGACATGTGGTGTGTGTCACACTGTGTGTCCTCTGAAACGCAGATTGCAACACGGACACACACGTTAAATCGATCTCACATGGTTCAGTGTTGACTTGCAAAATGTCGCCTGTTCAGAGTCACTGTCGCTGCTGATCTCCGTCTTACAGGCTGCACACACACACACACACACACACACACACACACTGATACAGTCGGTATCACACTCTGCTGTGAGCTGCACTGTTGTTAAGTTAAAGACCTCGTTCTCGGCCAAACATCTTTTTAAACGTGTCACAGACGATGACTGAAAACATGAAAACAGTGTTTCCTACATGGAAAGTCCCTCTGACGCTGTGACTCAGTGTTTTGTTGGAGGAAAATGGTCCAATCACATCTCAGAGTGTGAAAATAAGTTGTTTAATAATGTTCATGTGTGGAAGTCACCTGTAGTTAAACACGTGTGTCCACTAGTTTGTAAATGCATCGTCAACAGCAAGTGAGTAAAGTGTCTTGAATAGGAAGACGCAGAAAACCTCCTGCTGCATTGTGCACGTGTGAAAGGTTGAAAGTCTGGACCCAACTCTTCAGACTTTATCCACAGGTCATGTCCGAAAACGGCCTCATGTAAAGATGGCAGCTCCCAAAAGTGAAGCATCTCAACTTCCAGTTATATTTTTCACTGTTTTTGTGACTGTGTTCAAACCAAATCTGTCCTGATTTGAAATGAACATGAAATGATTCGGTGGGAAAATTAGAGTCTGAGTGTGTTTCAGTACGTCAGTGGGCACTGCAGCTGATGAGAACTGATCAGAAAGTGACTCATGTTGATCAAGCCGGTAATCTGTGGTGATTATTTCTCAATTCTCTCTCCCACACTCCCACACACACACACACACACACACACACACACACACACACACACACACACTGTCGCCTGCAGTTATGGACATAAATGATTCTCCAGCCCCTTAATTTGCGCAACCGAACCAAAACGCTCAAACTATAATATTTAAAAAGAGAACTTGCAACAATACGCATGCACACACACACACACACACACACACACACACACACACACACACACACACACACACAAACTAAGACTATCTCACACACACACACACACACACACACGCAGCAGCTGCAGCAGAATTTCTTACTCAAGCTGTTTGTGTGAAGCGTCTCACAATGACTCATTAACACTCCTCAGTGAGGATTACAATGAATTCAGCATCTCGCTCAATTAGCAGTTAGCGAAGGCGTAAGCCGCCCTAATGACTCATCGCCAACGGATTAGCATGACTCCGGCATTTAGCTCGATTAGCAGTTAGCAGATCAGGCCTTCGCCGTATCAGTGACTCATTAACCAGGGATTAACATCATTTTGGCGTTTAGCGCAGTTAGCAAAATTAGCGGAGCGTTAATTAAGCGATGCACAGATGAGGCCGCACATCCGTTCACAATCCGTAACATGCAGAATGTTTTTCGTGCAATATTTAGCTTCTGTGGTTTAGAGTTTTTCCACAGAAGCAGCAGAAATACAAGTATGAAAATAAGATGAACGCTCACTGACTAATCGCTGCAGAAATGCTCGACAGCACCGACAGACGTTGAGTCACTGACTCCTTCTTAAAAACACTTCTGCTTTCTGTGGCAATTTTTTGGAGGAGGGAGAGAAAAAGGCCCCCAAAAAAAAAAAAAAACACAAGTTATTTCAGTTTGTCTGCGTGAGAATAACGTCACTGAAAATAGTTCCTCCTTCTTCTCACGCGAAAGCAGACAACGGAACCATTTCCTGCGAGGAAGCGGCGAGGGGGCGAACGACGTTTGTGTAAGTGGGGCCTGTGTGTGTGTGTGTGTGTGTGTGTGTGTGTGTGTGTGTGTGTGTGTGTGTGTGTGTGTGTCTGTGCGTGTGTGTTTGCGTAGCCCCGCTCCTGTTGTCCTTCACACATCTCTGCTGTGTCTTCATTCACTTTCAACACACTGTTGGCCAACCTGCAGCCACACGGAGCTGCAATCAACACATTTCACTTTTGCATAATGTTTGTCAGTCACTTCCCCTCGGACCTTTTATTTTGCTCCATCTCAAAGTGCTTCACATGCAATCGGGGTAACAATCTAAACATGTCATAATGTGATTCATATAAAGAACAGATTTTAAGGAACATAAGAACATGTTAAAATGACATTCGAAAGGAAATAAAAAAGGTGATAAAACATTATAAAAGCGCAGGAAAGAGTTTGTGTTTGAAGTTTTCTTCTTCAGTCTGTTTGAACTTTGAGACGTACTTTACAGAAGCTCAGATTTTCTTGGAACCTCAGTGTTGATGTTCCTGTTGTGCTTTATTTAAATCCTCCCCCTGACGTGACTCAAGACAAGAGAAACAAGTTTTCTTGAACTCTTCATCTTGTATAAATTTTATGTTTTGCAGTTATTAGTATGTAAAGCTCTGGTCCTTTGTGCCACAGTGTGAGATCGACTGTAATCCAGCTTCTTAAATTAAAGTCATGAGATATAGATTTTGTTTATTAATTTTCTCAGCTTTTTTCTCCTCAGCAGTTTTCCAACATTAAAGGTCTTTGCACAACAAGTACTTTCACGTTGTCAGTCGGGTTTAACTGTAGAACTACAGACTCCCTGTGGGCGTCTGTAGTTCTCAGAAATTAGGTGCAAATAAAATAAGAAGAGGAGATTATTTATTTATCGTTTGGATGTTTTGAACCACGAGTCTTGTTTGAGGACTTTTTAACACTGAGAGAAACTCCTGCACCAACGTGAAACACTGAACAATGTTTTAAATCAAAATAAGAGCTCACAGAATTTTCTTTGCACGAGTTAGAAAACGATAAAATGTCTAAAAAACGTTCCTGATGATTAAATCAACACTTCAGCTCTTTTCTTTTCTCTCGTCTCTGATCGTGAGTGACGTGTCGGCGTGCTCGCATATGGATCTCGTTGTGTGGTCGACTGTTCCAGTCACTGCTCCACTCTCATTGTTCCTCTGACTGTTTACCGACCACACCGCCTTGCTCTGCGACTCCTCTGGATGTATATTTGTACTCATATGTATAGTCTCCTGTCGGTTTTACGCTCTGCACTGTCATTTTGTCGTTTCAGAGTGTGGGGTCCTGTCGCCCTGCTGCACGTGCGATGATAAGTGGATTCCACCTAAAGATGAGATGAGATGAGAACTGATTTCAGACCAGCACTGAAGTCCAGACATTTTCCTGAAATTCCCCAGTGCGAGCAAAATGACCGAGTCACTTGCTCCGGACATTTTTCAGAACTTTTCCTGCAGCTCCCTGGTTTGAAAAGCTGATCGTGACTCAAGTTAACACAATGTGGAAAAGTTTCTGGACTATTCAAAAAGGGAGAAGGATGCAAACACCACAAACCCTCTAGACATCTTCTTCCACGTGTTTGACACTTCACATAACCGTCTGTCTCGTGTTAGAGGCGTCATCAACCCCCCCCCCCCCCTGCTCGCTTGCGGTGGTGACCTCCTGCTGTGTTCTCACATCGACTTCTCCTGACTCTCTGCAGACTCTCTCTCACTCAGACATTTACGTTCACACGTGCGACTCCTCCTGGGAAAACACCGATCCGGTCTGATATTGATATTTAGACATGTCGAGCACAAGAGGGATCGAGAGGTTGGTGAAAAGATGAGTCCGTGTTTCTTACAATGTCCAAATGTGACTCATAGGATCATTCCCACCTTATATCATCACCACATAGTTTTCCTGAAATTCATATTATGAAGCAACCCGTCACAGGAAGTGTAGAATCAATGGAAATACACAGAACGTCGCAGAACTTAACGCACATGTAAGTTCACACAGGTTTTTATTATTCATTATTTCAGCCAAGAAAATGTTATATTTCTCTCTTGAAATGTGAAGTAGTAAAAGTCCCCACTGGTGAAATAAAAAAGTGACTGTTGTTGTGTCTCTGCTCTTTATTCCTCTTTCCCATGCTCCCTCCATCTCTGCTCATCAGAGCGAGGCAGGAAGACGAAGTGAAAGTGGGTTGAAAGTGAATGTTTACGCTCGTTCTTTCAGACACATAGGAAGCCGAGAGAGACGAGGCCCGAACAGAGGAAGTCAGGGTGTGTGTGTGTGTGTGTGTGTGTGTGTGTGTGTGTGTGTGTGTGTGTGTGTGTGTGTGTGTGTGTGTGGTCTGAGTGCTGACTGAGCCCTTTCACTGCGAGTGAGCCACTTTACAGGCTGCGGCTGCTAAACCTGATTAAAACCAGCTCAGTGTGGTGCCTTCAAAACGTGGTTCTTTTAATGGAGCTTCATTAGACCTATAATGATATATAATAATATATATATATATAATAATCGTGTTATGCAACATGTCTGAATAACTGTGAGTAAAACGCGGTTCATTGCTTCGTGTGAATTTCGAGCGACGTCATAATGAATCTGCATTTCTTTAAATTTCTTCCATGTTTCTGTGGAAACAGGATGTTGCATCAGGACGGAGGTGATGTGTCCACACATCTGTCACGGTGATTGATTTCATGGGTTTTCTACTGATGCAGCATGACGGGTGATATGATTACTGTATGGCACAAAACATCTGTGAAGAAATGTGGATTTCTGAGTCACAAAAATGTTGAAAGACGCGCAGGAGAAATTTAGAATAAAGTCTTCAAGCTCTTTTATTTTCCATTGCCAACGTTTTCTTTCTTCCGGGGACGGTGGAAAAGAGGTGTTAAAGAAAAGGGTCAAATACTAAAGAGCGTAAAGTAAAACCTCTGAGTTAAACATGAGTGTTTTTATAATTGTGACCACAAACTGTGCAGCTCAGCCCCAACGTCACGTGGGAATAAAACAATGCACGTGAGGTTGAACTGGAAACGTCGACGCTCCACAAGGTGAAACTCCTCAACCTGCACCTGCATCGTAATGAGAGGCAGGTTTTCATATTGGACCTCAGCTTCAAAGCTCTTTCTTTCTTTTTTTTTTAAACGTGGCTGCAGTTATTTATATCCACTTTAATGGCCTCACCGTCACATGTGCGTTTCAGGTTTTTTTTTTGCTCCGATAATCCCACTTCCTCCTCTGGACGCTCCTGCACCACGGTGACATGAAGGTTCATGTGCGGCCATGACGTCGGCAAACGCGTCACTGGTTAACGGTGGGAAGGTTGGTGTACACAAAACAATAACAAACACAGCTACAGGACATGCTGCTGGTTCGTGTTCCAGTTCTGTGACCATAGGAACAATAGGGCTTATGTAAGAGTGTGTGTGTGTGTGTGTGTGTGTGTGTGTGCAT
>NC_047166.1:1878461-1905961 GCF_009819705.1 Hippoglossus hippoglossus | reverse complement strand
GGGTGCTTTTTAATTTGCCTGTATGGTTTTGCATGCAAAGGAAAGGTTTAAATTTCATCATAAATCATCAGGTTGAAATGTTTTTTCAGTCACTGAGAAGTCGATGTTAACTTCAGGAGCCTCGAGGCTTAAAAAACATCCATCAATTATAATAAAAAGACGTTTACTAGCTGTGGAAAGTGTTTAAGAAATATTTATACAGGTATTTTCCTCTCCATTTAAAAACGTCCTCGTTCACACAACATATAGACGATAACCCAACAATGACAACAAATGCTCAAACAAGCATGCTGGGCCAGTAGGTGGCGATAGAGTCTACATCAACGATCCGTCAAATACCAGAGAAGAAAGCTGCGGTCCAAAAATATTGGGCTTTACCCAAACGCTCCAATTTACGTTATAAGCACACGGATACAGAAAACAATGCAACAGTTAATTTTGCTAAATATCCACATGAGCGTGCACAGAGCGTTTCCTCACAAATGAGCCCAGAGGACAACATGATTTTTAAATATTGCTTTTTGTCAAACCAAGAAAATGTTTTAAAGAGGATATTAAATATAATATATTCTGCAGGAGAATAAGACTAATTTAATTTGAAGAAAGGAAATAAATAATCAGGCAAAACCTGAGAACGTATGACACCAAAGTAGTATAAAATCATTTTTTGCTTTCGGTGTCTGTGTCAGATTTGTCATTAATAACAGAATATCGTTTGTGTCAGCGGTGCAGTGTGTTTCTCCAGCCGTAGGTGGCGCTCTCCTTCAAATCAGCACCTCCCGCTCAGTGGATTCTCCAGCTCGACGACCTGCTGGGATCAGAAGTGTCACCTCGCTGTCACGAGAGCCTCAGTGTAACCGTCAGGCCACCCTGTCGGCGACAGCAGGCTGCACAACGTGTCACTTTGGTGTCATTGTCAACTCCTGTGTGTGTGTGTGTGTGTGTGTGTGTGTGTGTGTGTGTGTGTGTGTGTGTGTGTGTGTGTGTGTGTGTGTGTGTGATGGGACGTAACAGAGTTGCTGTGCTCATGTTTTCACAGTCAGGAATCCAGCGTCTGTGCAGTCGTCTACGAACTTATTGATCAGCTGCTTTGTGGTTAATGAAGTTAAATATAAGATAAAGATTGACTCCTCGTGCATCATCCGCAGGTTCTTCCTCTTTTCTCTTTCCCCATTTCTCGCTCGTCCAAACACAAAATGCACAAACACAACCTGTAGCAGATATTTCTTTGGGGCGGTTTCCTGGACTGAAAGGAACTAGAAGAACATTGAGAAATGATTTGCGATGTGCGTTTCAAGTGTGAAATAGTTTTTCGGCTGCTGCAGGACCACAGAGGGAGAGGAAAACACTGCAGGGGTGGGTGGGGTGGGGGGGGGGGGTCAGCTGTCAATCACAACACGTTTGGAGTGATGGTAACAACGCCACAGGGCCACACAACCACTTCACACGTCGCAGTTTGGGAAAAGTGAAAAACTGGAAGACGAGAAGGCAAATAAAACGTTTGCTTACTAAACTCTGGTGAATTCTGACCCGCGTGCCCTTATTACTTTATTCTAAATAACAAGATGATGACACGTGACACAGGAACAATCAGGTGATCAGCGACAAAATGAGTTTCCTCTTGTTCGGTGTGTGTGTCACATTATTGTTTTCTGAGGTGTTCAGCATCGACAGGGTTTCACACAAGTTACACGTGTTCTTTCATTTCACTGCAGCTGTAAGACGAAAACTCTGGACGACAGAAAAGAGAAGATCTACAGTCCTTTGTCTGTGTGTGTGTGTGTGTGTGTGTGTGTGTGTGTGTGTGTGTGTGTGTGTGTGTGTGTGTGTGTGTGTGTGTGTGTGCGCGTGTGTGTGTGTGTGTGTGTGTGTGTGTGTGTGTGTGTGTGTGTGTGTGTGTGTGTGTGTGTTCTGTCAGGGCAGATTTACAGCAGGTTAGGTTGTGTGTCTGTGTCTGTGATGGTTCAGAGCAGGTGGTCTATGTAATGTGTCTCTGTGTGTGTGTGTGTGTGTGTGTGTGTGTGTGTGTGTGTATGTGTGTGTGCGTGCGTGTGCGTGTGTGTGTCTCTGTGTGTGTGTGTGTGTGTGTCAGCCAGGTGAACAGTTCAGAGTTGGTCTCGCCTCAGAAGGGAAAGTTAGCGAGCAGCTCGTCGCTCCGTGGCCTCGGATCAGAACGGGAAAGTGTCCGAGGACAAAAAAAGACAAATGTCCACACGTGCATGATCGTGCACGTTTGTGTGTCACTTGTGACACGTGAAGACAACAGAACTCAGATCATATTCAAGTTGCTCTTTAGTCCCCGGAGGACAGCAGCTTTCACTCAAGGTCACTTCTGGAAAAAACGTAAATCCTAACAACAGTTATGTTGATGTTAAATAATATTTGTAAATTGTGGGATGTTGGTTTATGTGAGTCCACAGGAGTCACGTCTCCGTGGTTACAGCAGCAGGGTCATCACCTGACCAACGACACGTGAAGTCACATTTAATCTCATCTGATTCCCATGTGGTCATTTCTCCACAGCAACCTCAGGCGTTGCCGTGGAAACATTTGAACTTGACTGTGAGACCAGAGCGTTTCCTGCTGATTGGGTATTAATGACCGATCTCAGATAATCACTCATTTCAGATTGATTCTGTGTTAAATCACAGCTGAGGGATGTTGGACGTGTTTTCAGAGAGAATCAGGAAGTGGCGACCTGAGCGTGTGAAGCTCTATCAGCTGATTGGTCGCCCCCCCCCGGCCACAGAAGACGTTATAAATCACACCCACAGTGTTTCCGGAGCAGCTTCTGAACAAGTGTTAGTCAGTTTAACCACTGACTTCATTCCACAGTGGTAAACAAAACACCATCACCCTCAATACATTCTTAATAAACTGATGATAAACTGGTAACCGCTGGTTTACTGGTTCCAGCCGAGACCAGAATGACAAGAGGAACATTCATATTCTCATCAGAGGCTCATCAGCTTTAGTTTTTACTACTTTTGAATAAAAAACAACATTTCTAAGCTGCAGACTGGTTTAAATTGATTTATATGTTTTTAAACACAGTTCTAAAAGTTGACCTTCTTCCCGCTGGAAGTCACTGATCATCACATCCTGTCTTTACAGCTAAATATAGAACCTTTTAAACAACACAATGTGTTTGCTTTTATAACAGACAGAAAATAATCAGTCCCAGTCTGAAGTCAGGTCCGGGTTGTTCCACATGCACGAACCTGTCTGCAGTGGTTTCACCTCAGCGCAGCGTTTCCTCCAGGAGGTGAGTTAATAAACTCATGAACTGATAGTTTTTACTTTATGATCTTGATAAACTGCACGTTAACTAAACCTCTGGTGTCTCAGTGTTTCCAGTGGAAAGTCTTTGTGTCCACAGTTTGTCAGGAAGCTGCAGTGACCTTTGTTCTTCATAAAACCTTAATGTGTATGTAAGTCATAATGATATGATAAGTTTATTACATCCTAATTACACAGTTTGGAGCATTGTGAGTGTCTGAGTGTGTTCCTGTTCTCAACCTGCAGGTACAGTGCGACCTGAAGGATTTTCACTGTGTACTTACACAACGTCAGTGTGTACTGAGGCGGTGTTAGTGTGAACCAGGACAACACAATGGTAAAGGAAACGGCTCTTGTTGTTTTAGCAGTTAAAGCTGACAGCTTCCAGTTGTTGTAATCAGATTACTTTAATCTGATTATGTGTGCTGTGCCGCTGCGGAGCTCCGCCCGGCTCGGAGACAGACCGGCAGGGGGACCTGACAGGTGAAGGTCTGGGGTCGTAAATCGTGGAGGGTTTGCATCTGATGTGGACACACACAGACACACACAGACACACACACACTTCAGCAGTGGGAATCCCAGTGTTTTTGTTGATCTCTACATCCTAAAATTATCTGACTCCATACTAACACGCCTTAAACACACATGTATCACGTGACCACTCACACGGACTGGGCATGGATCAAATACAGAATTGAAGTGAACAACAGCTGACACAATAAGCTGTTGTCAGTGTCTGTACGTCGTCGTTTCTTCTGCCCGTTCGGACTAAAAAGCATCGGCGAGAGTTTTCAAACTTCTCCGTTGAAGCGTCTCTAAAACTCCAGAGTTGTGTCTGCAGCAGCGTTGACGTAGTCGTGTGGGTTTTTCTTTGAGGGGAATCATCCCGTTGACTGTCAGTGACTCCATCTCCACATGTGAATGTTCGATCAGAAGAAGTTGCTCGCTGACAGAAGCACCGGCGCTGCCTCCTGGGCTCGAGACGCTCCAGACAAAACAAACCACAGCGTTGTTGTTCCTCTCCAGATGTTGGATGGATGGATGGATGCTCGGGGCCTTCCTGTGTGAAGTCTTCATGATCTTCACTTGTCTGCGTCGGTTTCCTCCGGGTCAGAGACACGAGTTTTAAATTGTTTTGTAGCAACAAATGAAAATGTGTGAGTGAACGAATCCAATATTTAATAAACGAGTCAGTGAGTAAAAGAATAAATCCACCGAAGAACAAGCAAATGAATGAATCATGCAAATCTCCAATTTCTCCTCTTGTGCTCCTACCAGCAGGTAATGTGTAATCTGTAATAGATTACTGCTCTGGAGTCTCCAGTCTGAATTAGACGACTGCGTGAGTGCTCCATACAAACAACCAACCTGCGTGCAGCCATAAATAAGGTCCCCCCACCCCTGGGTGTGACAGGACAGGTTGAGATGAAAGGTTCCCGTCTGCTCGCTTCCCCCGCAGCTTCTTATTAAAGAGCTTTTAACATGTAAACAGAACAGAGACACACACTCATAAAACAGACAGAGAGGTGGGGGGGGGGGGGGGGGGGGGGGGGGGGGGGGGGGCGGAGAGAGGGAGAGTTTCACCTCCTCTTCTTCTCTCTCCTGATATTTCTCATTCATCTCCTCTTTGATGAGTTTTCAAGTTGTTTCAGGATCAACAACAGAAAAATGTTTAAACCTCTTCAAACCTCTTTAAACTTATTATTCAGTCCTTTTAATTCATGTGTTCCGACACCAGAATCGAGATAAAATAGTAATTTGGATACGCATGTTTCCCAGAGTTGGACCAGATATGTGGAATATAAATGAAATGACTGTGAGCAGCCACATCGGGGGACGTAACATTTGAAAAAAAAAACCTGTCAGTCTCTGTCATCATTGATTTCTGTGTAAGTTTCCACCCACCCACATCCCACAGGCTGGTCCTGACACATCATCGTCCACATCTGTGGCTGAATTTCTCTTCCTCTGCTGTTTCCTGTGAAAGTGCTTTTAAATATTGATCAAATTACTGTTTTACGATGACATACTACATGTGAAAACTTTATTTAAAAACAGACTGCGACCAGGTTTTTACTTCATTCAAACTTCATTTACCAGAAACTCTGCAGCTTGTTTTCTTTTCTCTAATGGAAACTTGATTTTCTTTCCTTTCAGACTGTTTTCATCTTCTCGTCCATTAATAAGAAAACATCTGTCGCCTTGTTCTCACATTTTTATATCTTTCATTTATTGTTTTTCTTGTTGCTTCACTTTGTCTGTCTTACAGTTAAATTTCCGTTTGTTCTATTTCCTCATCACTCAGTTTCATAAACTCTGCAGACGCACACTTTGTGTCGGCAACATCAGAGTCTGACACCAGCCAGGTAACACACACACACACACACACACACACACACACACACACACACACACACACACAGTCAGTCACTCCTGCTGGGTGGTGTAGACACAACCCCACTGAGCAGATTGGGTTCTACAATGGACTGTCAGCAGGGAGGACACAGCAGTAATCCATGTTAACATAAGAATGGAGGGACAGCACACCTCAGCCCTGAGCACACACACACACACACACACACACACACACACACACACACACACACACACACACACACACACACACACACACACACACACACACCCACACTGGCAGAGCACTCATCAGGTGTCTGAACAGCAGCGACAGACAGAACACACATATTCTGTCGGTAATGTTTTACCTTTATTAAAATGTTCTAACTCTCAAATCTCCAATTGTTCCTCAAATAAAATGAGCCGAAAGAGAACAAACACACACACACACTGATGCGTATGCACACAAACACGCACACACACTGATGCGTACGCACACAAACACACACACACACACACACACACTGATGCGTACGCACACAAACACGCACACACACACACACACACTGATGCGTACGCACACAAACACACACACACAACCACAGTGAACTTCCGCACATTAACGTCTTCCCCTCTTCATTCACTGTCTTGTTTAGACAACCCCCCCCGTCCATCATTCAACCTGTTCTCCTGAAACACAACGCGCGTGTGTGTGTCTGTGTGTGTGTGTGTGTGTGTGTGTGTGCAGCTTCCGTGGAGGTGATTAATAATCACAGGGGGTTGATGGGAAGGATGGATCCATTTAGGATGGACAGGTGTGACCTCACACGCCCCCGTTTTAGCTTTTAATGGCGTCTTCCTGGAGGTTCGGTGTTCACTTCATCACAGATCAGCGATAAAGAGATCTGGGGTTTCTCTTCAGGGGCTCGGGGGGGGGGGGGGAATCGTGCAGAGACACGTGTGCAAAACTACACACACACACACACACACACACACACACACACACATTGAGCAGACAACAACAACTTGTGTTTCTGTTTCCTTGACTTGAAGATTTTCTGCTTCTGCATGCGACGTGTTCATGGCCGACGCTGTGTCGTGTCCCGTGTTCGTCGACGCGTGTGAACGAAGCGTGAGCAATGATGTCGTCTGCGTGTGGACGGAGGATCCGACATGTAAACAAAGATTTCTGATTTATCGGCATGAGAGTGGACACAATCTGATGTAAACACACACACACACACACACACACAGACACACACACACACACACACACACACACACACACACACCTTTTAGCTGGCTGGACAAAGGCTGAGATAAGATCTTTGTTGCTGCCAGGGATGTTACCTCCACTACACAAACACACACACACACACACACACACACACACACACACACACACACACAAAGCTCCTGTGCATCCATACTAGATTCATTAACTGGGAACAATGGTTGGCCAACACCTGAGGCAAAACGTTATAATAGTTTAAATCTTCACACGCACGCACATTAAGTTTGTTCAATATTTTTAAAAAAGAAACGAGTGTGTTCTCGTCTTCTTCATCAGTGTCTCGCTCTGTTTTCCCCTTTCTCATGAAACACACACACACACAGACACACTAACACACAGAGGAGCAGTTGTGAGTTCAAAGCGCCGCCCCGGGCCGCTGATGGAGGGAGGAAGGGAGGGTGAGTGAATGAAAGAATGAATGAATGAAAGGAAGGGAACATACCTGCAGGGGTCAGAACAGGTGAGCTTTAATGGAGCCTTTCCCTTTCAGAGCTCTCTCTCTCTCACACACACACACACACACACACACACACACACACACACACACACACACATACCTCCATACTGTCACTCTTTCTCTCTGACCCTGCGACACAACATTTGTCTCGTGAAATGACTGATTATTTTTTTGTGTAACGTGATATTATCCTCATGCTTTTAATTCAATTTTAAATTCTAATAGCATCAGAATGTGTAATTGTGCAGCACATTTTCCCACAACTTGAAAAAAAACCCCCCGTGGGAGCTCATGGCTGAGCGGGTGTGTGTGTGTGACCTTTGACCCCTCCACTTTTTGCTTCTTGTGATGTCGGTGATCTCAGCTCGAGGTAAAACACGTGGATTAAATTCCGGCTTCAGCGTTTTAACGTTGGTATAAAGTTGTTTGTGTGGAGCTGCGTAGTGAGACCTCTGTCCTCACCTTCCACTCTCAGCGCTCTGATCTCCCCCAGAGGAGCAGGGGGGGCAGGGGGCGTGCAGGTGACTCTCTCCCCCAGCAGTCAGAGCTCTTCCCTGGGGCGCTGACAGCTCCGAGCCCCCCTGGTTCACAGCAGAGCTCTGACCTCAGGCCGGACCAGAGGAGGAGTGAGGAGCTCAGGGCTTTGAGTTGTGCTTTGTGTTTAAACTCAAAGAAGTGAGAAAGAAAAATATACAGACGCAAAGCAGATGATGAGACGGAAATAAAGTGTTACAATTGTATCTGCAGCACATGCACAACACTGATTCTTTAAGAATGATCTGTATCAATTTTTTACTATCTCAATTTCATATTTCACATGTTTTCTTGTTTTAAGGGAATAAAAGGGAAATTAGAGGAATACGGTCAATGTTAAAACTGTGATTTCTACTGCAGATGCTGAACTCGTCTTCCTCACAAGCGTCATATTGATGTCTGGGGATATTTATTAGTACCTTCTATTAGAAATTCTGCTATAATAAGACTTCCTCATCCTCATCAAGTCAGTATTGCCTCTCCAGCCTGATTCAGGAACACCAGCGTACTATCTAAAATAACAGAGTTGTGTTGTAAGGGCTTTGCCCCATGAAGCAAATGTTTTATTTGCACCCTCACTCACACACGTTGGAATCGAACGGGAGACGAAGGTTCACCACTCGTACATTTTGTGTGGCAACGCTGGAATCCTGCACTTTGACCCTTCAACTGAAAATCGATTTAAATTTACCTTTTGCAAACTTCCTTTGAGCTTTAATTCACATGTGAGAGGTGACCTGGAATAGGTGGGGTCTGTCACACACACACACAGACACACACACACACACACACACACACACACACACACACACACACACACTCACACACACTCACACAAACCCCTTCATTGTGCTCCCGAAGCTGCAACAAAGCAAAGAGGAGTAAAAGGCCCCTATTTACCTGAACCACCTCTCCGTAAAGAACGAGGGATCAACACCACCTTTCTTTTTCTTTCCTTTTTACTGCCCCTTCACCCCGTCATACCTCCCTCAGCCCTGATCGCCCCATTGTCGGGGAGGACAAAGGCCGGGAGAGAGAGGGAGAGGTGAGGGGGGGGGGGGGGGGGGGGCACTCACCTGATAAGAGGATGAATGATCCCATTCACTCTGAGGAGGAGAAAGAGGAGGGATGAGGAGTTTCTCTGGAAAACTACAATTTCACGTGATTATCTGAGACGTTACTCTCCTGTTGATGTGACACGAGGTCACAGTGGTTATGCAACAGAAAAGTAAAAGCAAATCAACTGATTTTTAAAAAAAATGTGTAAAATATAAACATGACACTTGAATTTCAGAGTAAAACCTAAAAGGAAAAAAATGTATCGCTGTGACCTTTGACCTCTTCACCACCGGTTGCCGTCAGGATCTGAAGCTTTCTCCAGCTGCTGTTGCTCTGAGCGTAATTTATAAACGGCTGAGTTAAAAAAAAAGCCCAAAACAATGTTGTGGGGAAACAGAAAACTTGTTGCACGACATCAACAGCGAAATGAGAAGAGTACAAATTCCTTCTTTTGGACAGATGTGATTCCAGTGGGTCCAGTAAGGACGACAGACTGATCTCTACCATTCTAATCCACTCCAGATGTGCTGCTGATGCTGCAGGTGTCATTTCTCCATATTCAGCATCTTAGATTGGTTTGTTGGCAGGTGGACATTTTCTAATTACAGCTGAAAGTACAGCTCACGGACAGTGACACGTCATCTTTACCTTTCATAGGACAGTCATCTCGTAAATGATGGAAAAATAAAAGCACCACACCAGACAAAGAAGAGGAGGCATGAGGAGCATCGCTTCAGGCTTCAGGAGCTTCAGGAGCTTCAGGAGCTTCAGGAGCTTCAGGAGCTTCAGGCTTCAGGAGCTTCAGGAACAGATCGTCACAAACGAAGCTTAATGGGAACGTCACTGGTTTTAAAAGTAACAAATGTTTTGGATAAAGTGAAATTTGGCAGCAAACAAGAAAACATCTTTACGACAAATCATCCCGAGGATCAGAAACATCTGCACTGGAGTTTATCGACGTCTCACTTTGTGCACACATGGCTCAAAAAAAGAAAACTCTCATCGCTCTGAAGAGTCATTACAGTAACGTGCTTCTGATGTTTCCTGTTTGTAAATCTACTCAATGAACTCTCAATAATTCTTCCCGGAGCGCTTTCTGACTCCTGCACGGAATAAATCCTCTGTGATTAATGTGTTAATTTAATATCTGAGGACTTTGTGTTGGTGGACGTCTTCCAGGCTAATCATCCATGTTGGGAGAAGGAAGGGAGAAAGGGAAGGAAAGGCGGGGGGACAGGAGGGAGCAGAGGAAGGGAGGTGGAGGAATTTATATGGCCGGGGCTATAGGTTATGGTGAATTATCCTGAATTAACAGTTTGTTTACTTTAGCTGGGAGGCTGCTGAGTGAAGCGGGTGAAGCCGGGGCGTCAGGTGACCCGGCTCTTTGTCATGGAGAGCGGAGGGCTGGCGAACGCAGCCCATGTGACTGGCAGGAATGTCACCTGGAACAAAGCTGCGATTCTCCACAACAGCAGCGTCCATCATCATTAGAAGTCGCCCGTCGTTGTGAGAAAACTTTTGTTGGGTCGTACTGTCGGGAGGCTGTGACTTTGACCCTCGACCTCTGACACTGCGGTTTGATATAGTGATGAATCCACTGTAAGATTATATGAGTGAAATATTCAAATGTAAAGTAAGATTGTAATGCAGTGTTTCTCTCTATAGTCACTCTCCTTCCTCACAGTGATGCTTCATGATTTTACTTCCTCACTGCAAAAACAAAACACTTCCAAATGTTTGAGTCTGAAAAACTGTATTTTTCCAGAGTACACGAACCTTCAACCTGTTTCCAGTAGAAATCGACTTCTTCTACTGAAATAAATTAAATTGAATTTAGATTATTAATTAATGACTCTCAAATCACTCTTTCATGTTTAATTTTGATTGATTCATTCAAACTTTAACTCATGAACACAGTGAGGTCGAGATCTTTTACTAGAACGAAAACAAGACCAAGATTAGAAGCCTTGTAATTAGAAAATATTTCATTTGAAATAAATTAATCTATTGAAACGAATAAATCGATTGGAATAAATTGCTGGAAAGATAAAAGTTTGTTGAGCTGTAGATGGTTCTGTGTGTTATTCCATGTTGCAGGTGCATGTTGAGCTCAGTTCTCGATCTGTTGTAGAGCTGCTGACGATGTAAAGTTAAATGTCACTGGAATAAAACACTGATTTGAATCATGTAAATATATTGATAAGTGCACATGCTGCAGGCCAAAGCAGAGACGTGCAGACACGTGATAATCACCTGGATTGTTTTGCACATAACAGATGAATAAAAGCACAATAAAGTAAATATATTGACAAGCTGATCACAGTAGTTTGTCAGATTAAGGTTCAGGTTCAGTCAAATTAAGTTTTACAACCAAAACACGGACTGGAAACCGTGTGCATGTATTTTGTGTGTGTTATTTTTACATGTGACACATGTTGTCACTTTTGGGGACATGACATAGACGTGTATTAATTTCCTGGAGGCTTTATTCTAATCCCATAACCACTACTGGCCGAACCTCGACCACAGCCCAGCTCAATGAGGACAGTGTGATGTGTGTGCTCAGTGGTGACTGTGACACACACACACACACACACACACACACACACACACACACACACACACACACACACGTTAATGCAATCCGCTCCACTCCATGGTTTGTTTACGTAGCCGCCGTCTCCAAACAGCTAGATTAGCATTAATGAGCTAAAGAACAAAGGCGGTGAATGGGCCGATGTTAGCATTCACTCAGCTGCTGTCTTATTGATTCCACCTGAAAGTCGTCAGAGGTGAAGTCGTTAGCGCTTCATTAGCAGCTCTGTAACCAGCAGCTTTACTCTTTCACTCGACTGAGGCCTCGCTTCATTCACTTTCTGTTAAAAACCCTCTGACGCTGCAGAACAGGAGGCGCAGCAGCGCAGAGGGACTCTCGTGTGACCCTGAACCCAACACAAGTTAAACAATCTCTGATGCAAAATGCAGATGGAGAAGTCAAAGATCTTTGTATTCATTTTTTCATTTCCCTAATATTGTTGTTAATTCCATAGTTTGGTGAGTATCTACATTAAAGTGAGGTGTGTTTGTGTGTAGTAAAAATCCCAACACACCTTGAAACGAGGAGATGTGATGAGTGAATCTTCTCCTGTGACAACAGGAAGCTCCTTCAGGATCTAAAGTCAATTAAGTTAAAGGACGACTCACCGACAAACCTTTAATGGAGCCGTTCCTGTGTGTGTTTGTTCGCTGATGAGGGAAATGAGTGTCAGTGAACCAACGTTTGTGGAGTCAATTAGCAGATGTTAATAGACTCGCTCTCAGTGGAGCTCGTCAGCCGTTGATACGACGCTGAAGAGCCAGGAACTCACAGACTTTCTGTTCCTTGTCCTCAGCGTTGTTCTGATCAAGGCCAAAGTGTGTTGCTTAATCATTTGGAGACATGATGTGATTCAGACTCTGTGTCATACGTGATCAGTCGGGTCGTTTCAGACCCTCCGTGTACAACACAGACTTTTACATGCTAACGAACATGAACACGTCTGTTTGCAGGAACAAGAACCATGAGCTGAGCGTTCCTCATCCAAACATTTGAGTTTAGTTCATATTCAAGAACAATGAGCGGGTGGGCGTGTTTATGACATTTCCAACACACAACGGACGTGAGTCCTGCAAAAATATGTCAAGATGAAGAAGAGGAGCCGTACACGTAGAAGATGAAGACGCCAACTTGGAAAGACGACGAGTTTCGAGAGGTTTTGATGATAAAACCCCGACGCCGGTTACGATGCTGTACACAACAGGATGTGAATACCCTCCAGGCTCCTCCCCTCGCCCGGACGTTTCCGACATCTGAGTCCGACCTGGACGATCTCCTCCGGAAAATGTCCTGACCCAATTTTTCTGAACATTTTCTTCTTCAGGTTTGAACGTGGCTTATGTTCCAGACAGTGAGAGCCTGTCCTCAGACTGTGAGCAGATTACGTGTTGGGGGAGTTTTTAGGGGGCGCTGAGAAAAACTCATCAGGCTAATTCTTCACCAGTTTAATCCACTGGGCTAATTCCAGTGTCTCAGACAGTGAACTGGTCTCAGTGGATTATGAACGAAGGAAAACGGGACTCGCCAAAACAAAGACGACTCTCCCTGCTACTGTCAACGCAGGCAGGAGCACAGAGCTGAATGGAGTTAAAGATTCAGACGTTCAGAGCAATAGCAACATATTTAAAGACTGATAAAGGGAACTAATATTTATATAATATAATATATGATTCTTTTTTTAAATTGTCACTGAATCTTTAGACGTCGTTTTCAAACCTTTGGGACAAAGAAAGGTAATTGAGGTTTGGTATTTAACAGTTTTAGTATAAACAAATACATAAAACATGAATACAAGCAAATATATAGAACCGGATGAAAGAAAATAAATAGTTTTTACTCAAAACTGAAATACACATCTTTTCTACCGTGTTTATTCTGTAAAATAAAAGTTTGATATCCGATAAAACAGTTTTAATGACTAAACTGTCTGATGATTGATTATGATGCTTGTGGAGCATCACACATAAGAATCTGGATGCTGATGAAGATTTGAATGTTTCAGTGATTGATATGAGGATTTAAAACTCAAAACTCCTGACGATGAACAAGTTTTATCATCTGATCAAACGCAGCCTTCACACTCTGCCTCTCCGACGCCTCTGCAGGAATCTGCTTTCAAACCGTGTTGATTGTCAACGTGCAGGAAGATCAGGCCGCAGCCCAAATCCTCCGCCGAGCCCCGTTCTGTCAACTCAGTCGAACAGCTGAACGCACGCAGGACGCAGACTCCACCCAAAATCCCTCGCACCCATTCTCTGTTAGCGATGAAAATGGCTTCCTTAAAACAACAAGGAGATGAGAACCTGGACGGGAGTTTCCCCGAGTTCTTCAGTTCTGTAAATTCAGTTTATCTGTCTTTAATCCGCTGGAGCCCGCGGTCGTCAGTGAGATCAGCCTCAGACTAAATGACTTTTTACACATAATTCATTTAAGAGCTGCACCCACAGACCTGTCTCAGGTAAATCTGCCAAGAGTCTGGAGTCTGCACCTTCTACAGATTTATTCTGATAGTGTTTTAACAACAAATTATGATGACATTTAATCTCAAAACTGCAGCAGGTTGTTTTTCATTTTGGTCACAAGATTTTACACCAAACTTCTACAAAGAATTTATCAATTAACACTCATTTATTTATGCATTTAGTTTAACATGGGTTCAGGTGAAAAGATATATTCAAATAACATTTCTTTGTTTATATTTCAATGATACTAATGACATGCAACTGAAACCTGAAGTAGGTGAACTCTACATTAATATTAGTTTTATTAGATGGATGTGGTCCAAGGGTTCCAGCCATAATTTAAACGTTTAAAACATTTTGTTAAACGTTAATGTGCTTTATCAAAGTTGGATAATGATTTGTAAAAAATAGAATGAATCACATCATTACATCATGTGAATCAACACAGAGCTGAGACAATATGACATCAGGACAAACGTCGGAGGAAAAGCTGCTTTTCACCTGAAAATCATGGTTCTGTCATTTTAAAGCTGCGACAGACATACAGGGAGATTTGGTAAATAAGATCAGACGAGTTTATGTGTGTGTTTGTATGAGTGGTGCACACACACACACACACACACACACACACACACACACACACACAGGAGAGAAGGATTATTGTGTGTGTTTTGGCTGCAGAAGCATGTGGGATACGTCACCGAGCTCTGCAGGTCGCCCCCCCCATTCCCTGCGGATGATTAACTTAGTTCAGCTAATTAACACACACACACACACACACACACACACACACACACACACACACACACACACACACACGGTATCCCCCCCTGCCAACACTTCCTCAGGTCAAACAAATCCCTTTTAAATCTGGGCCTGCAGCCGCCAAACAGGGGGTAATGCAGGGGGACTGCAAGTGGGGCTCAGTGTGTGTGTGTGTGTGTGTGTGTGTGTGTGTGTGTGTGTGTGTGTGTGTGTGTGTGTGTGTGTGTGTGTGTGCGTGTGTGTGTGTGTGCGTGTGTGTGCGTGTGTGTGTGATTACATGAGTTGCATGAGCGTATGAACTCCTCGATGGTCGGTAAACCATTTAAATAAAGACATTTTCTTTCATCCTTTTATTGTTAAAGACATTTCTATCATTTTAGAATAAAGATGGTGAATATCTCTTGTACATTTAGAAGTTACCAGCTCCCAGTAGATGTTAGCAGCCATCAGCTGATGTTAGAGACAGGACTTCAGTTGTGCTCCTTATCGTCATCAAGTGTTTTGACCTTGTAATCAATGATACAAGCTGAACATGAGGCTAAAGGTCAATCTGCTTGTATGGCAGCAGTATGAAAACCATGTGGAGCAGACGTCATCACCTCCCCGTCTATAACATCCTTCAAAAACAAGATGGCCCCCGATTCTATCGCAACAATAGGTATTTTATTTCTTGTTACTATAGAAACGGTCGCTGGAGCTGTCAAGATGAAAAACAATATTTCACTTTCATTATCTTGTTCACGGAAATGAAAGGAAAGTTCAGGATGTTTAGGAGGAAGTGTGTCTTCCCCCAACACCAGAGGAGATAACCACTCTGTGTGTGTGTCTGTGTGTGTCAGTGTGTGTGTGTGTGTGTGTGTTTGCAGCGACTCAGACAGACAGTAAAACATATGTCGCTCCCAGGGAGGGGCCATCTTGCCGATTTAGCCGTGGCGGCGCTGCACTGTACCGGTCAATAGTTTGGATCGTCCACACCCTGCAGACCCACAAACCTGCTGGTTTACAGCTCGCCAGAGGCACGGCGGCAATATGGAGGGGAGGAGGACCCCCGAGTGTGTGTGTGTCTGTGTGTGTGTGAGTGTGTAAATTCTCCCTCCGAGGCAGAGAGGACTGTAGGAGGTGTCGCCCCTCCGCTCCTCTGTCTGTCTGCGTGTCTCACATTCCAGCTTCTGGCTTTTTAACAAGAGTTTCCTGGAAACATTTTGGTGTGAATCTGTGAATTCATCACGTTGCTTCAAATCGATGTTTTGTCTGGATCCTGATGTAAAGAAATCTGAATTTTACGGCATTAAAATCGCTGGATTTGTTCAATCTGCAGCAGATTATGACACCGCTTGTCTCCAATAAGAGCTGGAGGAGGCAGGAGGGTCTGGTTGTGACGGAGCGGTGGAGGAATGTGTTCTGTTGTGAAACTGACGACATGGCGACAGCTCACATCACAACAGGAGATTTCAGACACAAACAGAATAAAATAAAAAAAACAGTTCAACCATATTATCTGACACCAATATTAGAATCCATTAGTATTAAAGTCAGAATCAGAATCGGTCTATTCTCGTCCTGCTGCTTTTCTGTTTGTACTTTCTGATCCAAAATTGTACAAATGTTTCCTGGTCGTTTAAACCGTGAGGAGTTGGACAAGTTAAAACCACAGCAGGTTATGAGGTCGTGTGAAAGCCAAATGAACAATAAATGAACAATGGTGCATAAATACAAGTTTTAAAATGTGGTTAAATGCCTGAATGTGAATCTATAAATCTGTAATTCGATTTTTTAACACCTTTAATGGCTAAAGAAACATACATGTAACACCTATAATATTCACATAGTATGAATTAAAATGTATTTATTATATTATAAATAAACCTTTTTCCCTTTCTCCGCCTCCCTTCTCTTTTGTTCGCTCCTGTCTTTTCTCTTTCTCCTCTCCTCATCTCCTCTTTCTATTTTCCTCCTCTCCTTTCCTCTGACCTCGTCACCTCGTGGCCTTGGCCTCGTCCCTCCTCTTCATCTCTCCACCGTTTTCTGTCTCGTCCTGTCATCGTGCACAGATCTCCCTTCTCTGCTTTCAACCCCCCCCCCCCCCCCCTTGTTTCTTCTTTCTTTTTAAGTCCTTGTTCATCTGTCTCTCCTCCTCTCTTTCATTCCTCCTCTTTTTCATTCCTCCTCTCTTTCATTCCTCCTCTTCCACGACGTCCTCTTTATTCATTTTTGGGTTAAATACATATCCTTCTTTTTTCCAAAATATTTTAGCGTCCCACACAACTTTCTACTCTTCTCTCTCGTTGTCAGTGTCGGTGATGGATGGATGAGGCGACAGCTTGCTCTTGGCCCCTGGAGGCGAACGGGGGATGCCAGGCTGTCACCTCTCACACACACACACACACACACACACACACACACACACACACACACACACACACACACACACACACACACACACTGTCCCTAAATACCTGACCCAGATGGTTACTGGTTTTAACTGGGTTGAAAGGGGGAACTGCAGGTGAACTCTTTTCTACATGAGATGGCGTTCAAACCAGTCATGTGACTGAGTCACTACTTGGAGTCAGTCAAAATGGTTTGAATCAGCATTTTAAATCCATCCAGACGAGAGTTTTGGCTCCTTATCGGTAATAACCTCTGTCCAGACAAGGGAATGTGTGTGTGTCCACGGGAGATGTCGCACATCGATCGATCTCGCCTCCTGCTCACGTTGGCAAACTACAAAATGAAGAATTTAACCGCACATCAGCTGCTGGATTTCAACAAGCTCGTCATTCATTACCCATGTTGCGTCCTTAAGTTCATGTGATAGCTACATTAGCCACTTCCTATTCTTTGCTGGTGATCATTGACAGAAGTGATTAGTTCTACATGTTATGCACACACCCCCCCCCCCCCCCCCCTTCTTACTGGGAATATGACAACAATTAGAAAAGAACGTTTCTGCTCCCAGTCATCAAGAATTATCTGGAAATAATCTTTTATGTTCAATTTGCATGGACGAGGACACAGATAGGGTCAGATTGTTAAAATGTTGGTGTCACTTGGGGATGTTGAAGTTCAATTCAGGATATTTTGGTAAATGTCCTGGAAAATGAGTTTATAACTTATTTACAAATATTTAAAATAAGCAATACACCAACATTACGTTTAGATAAATGTCTCTGGTCCCAATTATGTTTCCTAGAAGGGTTACTCACATTCCTAGAAGACAGAGCTGCTGCTTTTGTTCTCTTTCAAACCCCCTGTGTGTTTTTGTTGTGTGTTTTATTGCCTCGTGCTTCTGTGAGCCGGAGTCACAGGTTTGATACCGTACAGGTGACTCACACTTGGAAACGGGGGGGGGGGGGTTTCCCTGACTGCAAACACACCGACAATTTAAAAGGTGCAGGACTTCAGAGATCAAAGAGCAGGGCGAAAGGGGGCGTGGCCGCCTGGCTCCGTCGGGTCGCCGTGGGAGACAGTCCCTGAGGAAACGTCGCTGGCGGCAGCCCTGTCGTCAGGGCGTAAATTACAGGTCTGATGGTCAGGTAACTATCACCTGGTCTGGCTCGCTCTCTCTGTCTTGGTTTTTGTTCAGGTTTTCTGTCTCCTCCTCCTCCTCCTCCTCCTCCTCCTCCTCCTTCCTCTTCATCTTCATCTCTTTTCTCTTTCTAACAACACTGGTTCGCTGGAAAGACAAAAAGATGAACACAACATGTGATTTAACCAGAAGAATGTGGACACTCCTGTCTGCAGGACTCTGTCTGGGGATGTTTGTCGTGTTCCAAGTTGACTTAACGTTACGACACAGACCCCGACCCTTTCAGAGCCTCCTGGTAAAGTGTCTGGAGGTGAGCCCGTGTGAGAATATAGATTCACAGCAATGACGATGTTTCTTAACACTCGACAGACGTGAAACTGAATGAATACAAATATCTCAGCGCCACAAAAAGACGACGAGATTCGAGCTTCGACTTTGCAGATCCTCCGTATTTTCTCTGGAGGACGCAAATGTCCGAGTGAGACGCTCGGCACTTTCTACGGACTTTATACTAGAAGGGAAATCCAGGAGAAGTGGACGTGTGAACACAGCAGGGGATCCTCCGCTGGATTCACCGAGAGCGACTGGGGGGGGGGGGGGGGGGTTTCATGACGCTTTTCTCGTGGTGAAAAAAGCAGTGACACACACGTAGAAGACACCGAGATGTCGAGAGAGTTTGTGGAGATACGAGTAGTTTTAGCACTTCCTGTCTCTGCTGCACCACCCGGCTGCTCCACCTCTCACCTGAGGTTATGTCTGAAAACTGATTTTTCGCACAGAGCCCTGATCCAACATGGACGGGAACATCTACTGCGAGCTGGGGCTTCAACACACATGTGCATCATACAAGTGACCCTCTTCCTCTCCCACCTGTCGACTCCTCCCTTCCCGACCGGGCAGGTTTCACAAGTGTTGGGGAGGCGGGACAGGGACGTAAAACGCCAAGAAACCTGCGAGAAAGTAAAGTGGCTGAGGGCAATGGAGGCCGAGAGTTGAGAGAGCAGGTCAAGGCCTCGTCCTCCCTCCCTCCCTCCCTTTCTCTCCCTCCCTCCCTCCCTCTGTGAGATCTGAAGGTATTTTACTGCAGGTGTGGTTCATTTGCTCGTCCTCTGGCTCTTTCATCAGGCAGCAGACAGTGAACCGCGAGAACATCTCGGACTTTACGGCACAACCAGTCGTATTCAGCTGAAGTAAAAGTACAAAAACAAAGGTTTTACGCTTCTGGGTTGGAAAGAAAAGTCAAAACCGACATCGGGTGCACAACAAAATGTGTTTGTGTGAGATGACAATTTAAAATTTAAATTGTAAAGTGACCTGTTCTTCATCTTTTGCTTTGTTTTACTTTATCTCTCAACCTGTCACCAAACACCAAGAAGAGAAACTCCTGGTGTCACTTCATACTCACGCTGGTGTTTCCACAGGTTTGATGGGTTGAATCCCTGAATCCTTATGTTTCCATGTTTTATCTTTTTGTTCTTTTAGCGTCTTTAAAGGTTTTCATGTGATTTTACTCTGTTTCCGCTGTGAGAGAAGTTTTTGTTTGTCTGCAGCAGACAGTTTCTAAAGAAGTCTGGAATTTACGGTGAACAAACTCTCCCTCTCTTTTATCTCTCCATCACATTGTTTCCCTCCTTATCTCTTTATCACTTCCTCTTTTTCTCTAACTTTCTGCACAGCGCTCCAATCTCCTCTTTATTGCCGTCTCTTTCTCTCTCTTCTGTTTTATTCTGTCTTTTGTCCTTGCGCCCCTGTTCTCCCCCTCCGTCACTTTCTGCCGTCTTCATTTCCCCATCTCTCATGTTTCAGGTCTCTTCAGGTCTCTATCAGAAATAATACTAATATAAAATAATACATATACGTACACCTTACACAAACGGTTGAAAGACGTGTTTGCACCAAAAAGGCTTCGAGGTTCGATTCCCCTCGTTTTGTGGGCGTGTCAGGGGTGTTGACCAATCAGCAGTGTCGTGTATTTAAACCACGGCCGTAATAAAACGACTCCATAACAATGGCGGCAGCTGCTGCTTGGAGGTCACACTAGTTGAAGATGTTAGAAGCAGATAATCCAAAGCAGAGACGTGTAGCATGAAGTGTATTTTGAAGTATTTAACGTGTATTTAAACTCACGTCATCTACCTTCGAGATTTCTCCCACAAGAACGACAAGAATGACCTTCTCAGCTTTTTGTTCTCTCCCTCTCTTCTTTCACTTTCTGTCCTTTTTCCTCCGCCTCCCTCCCCAGCTTCTCTTACACTTGTTTCCTCTCCCCCCCCCCCTCTCTCTCTCTCTCTCGCTCTCTCTCTCTCTCTCTCTCTGAGTTGACAGCTTGTCGTCTCGAGGGACAGCAGGGAGTGTGTGACGCTAATCGGAGCTGTGCAGATTTCAATCAACGCACACACACACACACACACACACACACACACACACACACACAGACACACACACACACACATCTGTCACAGTTAAATGGTCAATATGCTGCTCAGGGCCACAGAACAGCTCCTGTGGGGAACACAGTTTGAGATTCAGCCTCATCAGTCGCAGAAAGACACAATATTCTACGTGCAGAGGTTTCGCTTCGTGAAACAACTGCATTGGTTTGTCTCGTTTCCTATTGGGCGGTTCAGGAGCAGATGATTGTCGGGGGAGGGACAGGATGTGTGGCTGCCATCTTTAGAATGACACACTTTTGTGTTCAGGATTCTTTTAGTGGTTTCTCCCATCGAGACCAGAAGACCCACTAGCATCTGGCTTTTGTCTGTAATGGAAATAGGAAACAATCATTGATTCACTGCAGTACTTTTATTTGCTCTGGCGCCGATCGGCAGTGAAGGAAACACGACATCCGGGTGAATCGTTCATTTCTTCTTCTTCGTGTTGCAGTCTGGACGCTGACGCTGCACATTAATGACGCAACATAATAAAAGGGCATTGAACTTCCGAGCGTTAGCTACAGGTATGAACGTGTGTGCACTTTTAGTTTTTCACATCAACGTGCAACAGCTGAAATCTGTGTTTAAAGATGTGTTTACCTGCTAATGTTGGTGTAAAAGAGGCTCAAGCAAAAAGCCAAATTATAAATAAATACTGTAACTGTAATTCCACCTCTAATATGATCGTCTATAAAAGCGAGGATTCGTCAGATAGTAATAATAATAATAATAGTATTAATAAACCAATACTATGTTCAGACCTTCCTCTACTTGTTTTTCATTTTAGTGACAATGGGAGGTTTCTACTTTGTTTTAACAAGGACTCACTGGACTGAAAGGCTCGAGTGCCGCAGGTTGATTTACTGAAGCAGAACGAGACTCAGCAGCGAGTCTGCATCTTCAGATCTTTGTTTGAGAACTTTAAAAACCAGTGACTGGACGTTCCTTATAAAAACCAGTTCAGGCCAAACTCAAGGCCAGTCTCCAGTCTTAAAGAGTGACCTCTGACCCCTGGGGCCACAGAGGAAGTTCTTGGTAAACAGGAGAGGAGATGGGAGGACAGTAGATAGTATCTGAGGCTGATTCAATCACAGCAACCGTGGGAAACACACACAAACACACACACACACACACACACACACACACACACACACTCACTCACCAAATACCCACTCCGCCTTCTAGACAACAACACAGGAAGGAGCGCCTAAGTGGTTGTTTCCATGGAGATGACTCCGGTCCTGACTCTGGCTGTGTGTGAACTTTTACCCCCAGAGGACTTGTGTGCACGTGTGTGCACGTGCATGTGTGTGTGTGCACACCTCTTGGAAAGCAAACACACTCTGTGGCACAGATTTCTCAGCATGTGGTCCGACTCGAGAAAGTGGAGGGCACAAACACACTTCAAACACGCGCACGCTTTCTTTCAACAGCGCTCTTCAAGTGACGTTTCCCTCGCCGTCTCCACGTGAAACTCTCCGACCTCCTCCTGCGCTGATGGATGTGGCCGTAGAGCCGGTCGGAGCCGTGTTTTCAGGGGGTTTATGTGCTCTGTGTTTGGACTGTGGCCCCTTGTTAACGTCCCTCTGGCTACAAACACACTGACATGTGATTTATGGAAATGAGGCATGGAGGAAACGCAGCAGGATAAATCAAACGCACCCGACCTGTACAGTGTGTGTTTCACTCTGTGTGTGTGTGTGTGTGTGTCTGTGTGTGTGTTTGGAGAGCGATGGTAAAAGCCAAGAAACTAATAAAAAAAGAGACACAGAGGGAAAGTGTGTGAGTCTGATGGGCCTGTTTCTCTTTTGATGTTCTTTAATGCATCATCCAGCGACGGAGACGGGGGAAGAGGAAATAAATCCTCATGCAGATGTGATCAAAAGTAAACTGGCTTAGAAATAAAAGCCAGTCTGGTTAGTGTTTGACCAACAAGCTCCACAGAGGTTTCGGGAACTGAGCTCGGGATCAGAAACATTGATAATAGTGGAGATAATAACAAAACTTTATCTGTAGTCGTAGATGTGTTTGGATTTTGACCTTATTCCTCGTCTTCCTCCTGTTTTCCTGCTCTTCATCCTCCTGTGTGTGGGTGTGTGTGTCTCTGGTTCCCACCTACTCACCTGAGGCTCCTCCACCAATCAGTCGGCTCGATCCTCCAGTCGCTGCCTGATCGTTCACATCCAGAGGTCAGTTACCTCGTATTAAAAGTTACTACTCTGCTTTATTAATACTGAAATACATCCGTCTCAGGTTGATCCTCCAACCACTTGCAGCCCTGTCGTCGTCTCTAACCCTGGAGTCAAACCCAGATCGGCTAAGTTACCTGCAGAGACATGTCTCCGGGTGCAGTTCACCGTGTTCGTTTAAGAAACGGCGGCCGAACCGATGCTGTCTGTGGAAAGTTAAGCTTCATCGGTCTCCAGGCTGTAAAATTGAAAGCACACTCTTCAATCATAAACAAAATCTGAGACACGTGTTTCGCTTGAATCCTCAAACGTTTCCTCTTCTGTGGTCAAAGTGATTATTTAGTTTTTATGTTGTTTGGGCCAAGAGCAACAGCCCCTCGCGATCCTCTGTGATTTAATTTGGAAAAACTTTCTGTTCAACAACGTTTTTACATAACGAGGAGAAATGATGAAGCAGTTAACCCCGAGGAGACGGAGAAGGGCCAGCCGGTTCACCGCCGCCTCAGCCCAGCGTGGATCAGACCAGCAACAATTATCTGCTTAACGTGGGGAGATCTCCAGGAGCCAAATGGGTTGGGGCCTCCACCAGCACGTGTGTGTACAGATACATAGTTTGTGTGTGTGTGTGTGTGTGTGTGTGTTCCCTGTGAAGATGCTGATAGTCGTCCTGACCTTGCAGGGTTTAGTCTCTGGGTCAGGTATTAGCTGGTTAATATCAGCGAACGCAGTGACCTCGCTCCCCCTGCAAACTGTCCCAAGAACCTGCTGACCCCTCCTCAGTCAGATTACACTGGGTCAGGGGAGGGGGGGGGGGGGGGGGGGGGGGGGGGGGGGGGGGGGGGGGTCGGCCTGTGACAGCACACCTCATGACTAGTAAGCTGAATGTGTAAAGTCAGTTCCCCTTCAGTCAAATCACTGATTTTCTTTGTTATCCTTAAAATAGATTACCACGTGTATGGCCTGCTCCTTCAAAATGTGCGTTATGCAACATCTCGCTGGTGTGAAGGTGAAAAACGGCATGTTTGTATTTATTCCAGTTTAAATGAATTTGACAATCAGCTTCAGGGACGTAGTTCGTGTCCAGCGACAGGAGGATGATCCCTCGTCATGGGCGTCTCCTGAAGGTGTCAAAGTGCAGCTGGTGGGACCTGGGATCAGGGGACGAACTCCACGAACTCCATGAACTCCCCGTCGACCTCCAGGCTCAGGGAGGAGACCCGCAGCAGGAGCAACTCTCGATTGGAGCCATTTCGTTGGGAAAGACGTGATCGCTTTTGCGCATCATGTCGGCTTTAAGGCTTTCGGACACTGTCACTCACGCAAACGCCCACACACTCTCTCTCTCTCTCTCTCTCTCTCTCTCTCTCTCTCACACGATGAGGTGTAGTCTGAGGGGACCATATGTGACGGATTGGGAGGGACTCAGGGTTTATGGTATTTAGATGACAAATTCGCTGTAGATAACACTGTGTGTGCGTGTGTGTGTGTCAAAATCCCCACATTGCTGAAACTGGAGTGCGTCTGTTTGTGTGTTTGTTACATTCTGCATGTAACGGGTTGTGTGTGTGTGTGTACGTGTGTGTGTGTGTGTGTGTGTGTTTGTGTGTGTGAGTGTGTTCAGCAGGTTTAATCAGAGAAGGCCTTGTCCAGGATAAATTTGTGGCCCCCGGTCTCCTAATTCATCGTCGGCCTGCTGGCCTTGGGCCACTAATGAAACTCGCCAAGGTTAACCAGCTACAATCACCTACACACACACACACACACACACACACTCATACACACACACACACACACACACACACACTTCCTCCTGCACATCTTCGTCTCATCCTCTCTTCTTCCTCTTTTATTTATCTTATTCATTCGTGTAGTTTCCAAATATCATCAGCTATCAAAAGATAAAATCATGTGAGGTTCATTAAATTCACTTTCCTGAGCGAGAAAATTCTATGTGCAACAAAACACTTCTGTACATTTACTATTATCACTTTTTCTCCGGATATAAAATGTTTACATGTCACACAAAATCAATGATGTGTACATAAGGCAACATAAAACTCTCCATTGCCATGGTAACATCATGATGGTATTACTAGCAGCATCAGCACCTTCAGGCGCAGTACTCCACAGTACTACAGTACACTACAGTACTCCACAGTACTACAGTACTCTACAGTACTACAGTACTTCACACTAGTTCGAATGCACCAAATGAACGTCCTCGTGGTTCAAACATTACATCGTCGGAGGGGAAGACTGCAGCTGCTTCCTCTTCTTCTTCTTCTGTTGTTTAATGCTGTCTCTACTTCCTGTGATGGGTCCAAAAGTCCAAACTATCCAACTATCGTCTCTGCAAACAACCGCATGAGGAGCTGGAGTCAATCCAATGGACAATGGACGAGAGGTGGGGGTGCGTCCTGAAGAGGGTTGATATGCAAACATTCATACCTTCTGTTTTAATCACCGATGAATCTAACACCACTCTGCATGTTGTTGGACCGTGTGAAGAAGCTGGAGTAGTTAGAAATAACCAACATGGGGAGAACATGCAAACTCTGAAAAGCCTGAAGGTCTGAACCAAACCAGGTCGCTGTTAGAGAGCTCCATGAAAATCAGTTAAACATCTGCGCTGCGTTTCAGGGAATAATTAACCGAGAAGTGTCAGATGACAGAACAATTACACAAGTGTAGCTAACGTTTTCCCTGGTGATGGCGCGAGGAAGAAAGTGGAGTTTCACCGACACCCAGCGATGAGTTTGACCTCCAGCGTTGGGTCGAGCTTCATGTGAGTCTTTTGTTTACAAGCCCTCACTTGTCTATAATCAGTCAGGCTGCATCAACCAGAACCGAATAGCAGAGTCGAATCAATCGGCCTCACTTTGTCACATATGGAGGAGAAACGTGAACTAACGTGAAAATAAAAGCAAAGAGAAGAAGGAGGAGAACATCTGAGGAGGGAGACGAGGGGAGGATGAGGAGGAAGAGGAGGGATGGAAAGAGGGAAAGATGGAGAGTGTGTGGGAGAAAGTCCAGGATGAAGAGACAACACAAGGGGGAGAGCTGTGAGCGAGTGAGGGATAAAGACAGAAGGAGAGAGAGAGAGAAAGAGGGGACAGATTTCCCAAGGGGGTGATGAACGGGGGAGGGGGCAGCTAAACAAACACACACACAGACACACACACACTGTTTAATTAGACTTCATTAGAAACTGTCAGATGAGACTAATCAGGCTGGTGTGTGTGTGTGTGTGTGTGTGTGTGTGTGTGTGTGTGTGTGTGTGTGTGTGAGATTTACTGGTGGGTCTCAGCTGAGTCTGTGGAGTGATCACAACCGCAATCAGAGCCCATAACACACACACACACACACACAGAGAGGGACACACACACACGCTCATCTGGTCAACCAGTGTAATCTGTCATCCGTTTACATGCTACAAGTTGTCAATTCAACAGGAGTGTGTGTCTGTGTGTGTGTGTGTGTGTGTGTTTGTGACCTTGTGTAAATGACAGCTCTGATACATATGACACACACACATCATCCTCGCTGTTAAACACTATCCCTCACCAGGACATATATATATATATATATAACTGTGTGTGTGTGTGTAAAAGAAGGCGGTGCAAAGAATAGCTTCATCATGAAAACACAACAAGACATATTTACAGACACACACACACACACACACACACACACACAAACTGCTGTTCTTTCTATCTTTGATTGAGTGAAAAATCCATGTGCAGCTGATCAATACGTTTCTCACTGTAGATGATTTCTACAAAGATTCTTCTTCCCTCTATCTTTAGTTTTAAGTGCCAGTGTCAACGCAGCAAAAACACACACACGTGCATATTGTGGGATAAACACACACACACACACACATGTGCACACATTCATTTCTTGCTGACACACATGTAGTTTGGTCAGTTGTCTTGTCGGCCGCCTCAGATCTTCAGGCATCCAACAGAAGCAGAATGCCAGAGTGGACACACACACACACACACACACACACACACACAAACACACACACACACACACACACATGAATAGACTGACACACACCGTTTCACTTCTCACAGGTTAACACACATGAACACGGGCATGCACACAATCACACGCACACAATCACACGCACACAATCACACGCACACAATCACACGCACACAATCACACGCACACAATCACATGCACACAATCACACGCACACAATCACACGCACACAATCACACGCACACAATCACACGCACACAATCACATGCACACAATCACACGCACACAATCACACTCACACAATCACACGCACACAATCACACTCACACAATCACACGCACACAATCACATGCACACAATCACATGCACACAATCACACGCACGAAGATGTGCAGTAGCAGACTGTTATTTTACGCACTGAGGCGACTGATCCTCGCCACACTCCAGAAGAAAGAGATCGATTCCCAAGACAGCTGCTGCACAGACAGGTGTGTGTGTGTGTGTGTGTGTGTGTGTGTGTGTGTCCTCTTTCATTCACACTTGAAAGGAAAGAGTGGCG